>NW_019525167.1:531932-542846 GCF_002814215.2 Seriola lalandi dorsalis | reverse complement strand
ACTCTGTCTGGTCTTGACTGATGTCTCTCTCCCTCTCTCTCCCTCTCTCTCTCTCTCTCCCTCTCTCTCTCCCCCTCTCTTTCCCTCTCTCTCTCTCTCCCTCTCTCTCTCCCTCTCCCTCTCTCTCTCCCTCAGGTGGGGTCTGTATCGCTCAGTCTCTGAAGGTTCCTCGGGAGCCGAGACCCGGCGAGTTCGACAAGATCGTCCTCCGTCTGGTGGAGACGCCGAACGCCCGCGCTGTCATCATGTTTGCCAACGAGGACGACATCCGGTACAAACACACACACACACACACACACACACACAAATACACACCAACACAAGTGTTATTTTGTGAAATTGTGAATGTGATGTTATTGATCATTAGCTTTGGGTTGTGACCAAAGGATAAGGTCACGATGGATGGATGAACATTTCATTGATCCATTCTGCTGCTGCAGATTTATCCTAAAATCACATTTTGAATTGAATTTTTTGCCAATTTTCTCCAAAAGAAGTTTTAACATTTTTTTTGAAATAAATAGATCAGCTTCAACTTTTTTAAAACTTTTTTAAGATTTTTACTTAGAACCCAGAATTTACTACAAGAAGTACCTATAAGAATTAGTTTAAAATAACCACAACTCGGTCTTTAGACATGATTATATGAACCATAGTAAAATAAGAAAAGTAAATCAATAAGAAAATATTCTTTTATTGAATGTTTGAAAATGTTTGGAGATTACATTCAATTTTTTCTTTTACCCTTTATTCAAGTTTCGTTCACTTTTTTAACATCAAATAAACAGATGAAAATCTTCATGATTGTTTCAGAAAATAATAAAAAGTGTGAAATCAGCTTCTTCCAGTTCATCTGAAATGAGTCTCCACACACACACACACACACACACACACACACACACACACACACACACACACACAGCAGCTGATGTTAATCTACAGATGAGAACCATAAAGGAGGGATTTATCTCTCATGTCTCTAATGGATGAACGGATCAGGTCGACACTCGTGGTTTTAATGTTCACGTCTCAACAACATTCACACGTTCATGTTCCTCTCCTGCTCATTATATAAAATGGCCCGTTTCACAATAATAGATATGATGGTTATTGATGGTTAATGTTGCAGCTGCTGAAGGTGAAGCTCATTTTGATTAGTAGCTTGTGAATTCTCCCCCACGATCAATAAAGATTCTAATATACTGGTTGATTAAAGTAACTAAAGCTATAAGATAAACGTCGATGGTGCTAGACTTTGGCTTATGATCAGATGCCTTCACATTGGCTCTCTCTGATTGGCTCTCTCATCTGTCTCACCTGTGACCCCGGCAGGCGAATCCTGGACGCGGCGAAGCGTAACAACCTGACGGGTCACTTCCTGTGGGTGGGCTCGGACAGCTGGGGCTCCAAGATCTCCCCGGTGGTCCAGCAGGAGCGCGTGGCCGAGGGCGCCGTCACCATCCTCCCCAAGAGGGCGTCTGTGGACGGTGAGGTAGCGGCGGTACCGCCCAGATCGCGCTGCAGCAGGTCGTGTTGTTTTTGTACTGTAACGAGGTTTCTCCGTTGTTCCTGCAGCGTTCGACCGTTACTTCAAGAGCCGCTCGCTGTCCAACAACCGCAGGAACGTCTGGTTCGCCGAGTTCTGGGAGGAAAACTTCGGCTGTAAGCTGGGGATGCACGGCAAGAGGCCGGGCAGCCCCAAGAAATGTACAGGTGAGACACACAGGTGGAAGCGCTGGGGTCAAAGGTCAACATGGATTTTTATTTTCCCTTTATTGCCTCCTTTTAACTCCTCCTCCCCTCCTCTACCTTTACTTCACTCTTTGCTTCTCTACCTCCTCATTTCTTTCTCTTTTCCTTCCTTTGCTGTTGTACCTCCTTCTTTCCTCTTTTGCCTCCTTCTTCCCTTCTCTACATCCTCCTCTCCTACTCCCTTCCCTCCTTCTGTCCTTCAGTAACTCCTTGATCACCACATCCTTCAGTCACTACTTCTTCTTTTGCTTGCTCTCTACCTCCTCCTTTCATCCTCTGCCTCTTCCTTTCTTTAACTTGTGAACCTCCTCATTTCCTCGTGTTGTCTCCTTCTTTCCTTCTCTTGTTCTCCCTTTGCTGTTCTACCTCCATCCTTCCTATTTTGCCTCCTTGTCTCCTTTACTTAGAGACTTATTTCATCCTCTCCCTCCTCCTATCCTCCCCTCTCTCCCTCCTTTCCTTCTTTTCCTCATTCAGTACCACCTCCTTCTTTCTATCTCCTCTACTCTCTTCCCTTCTCTACCTCCTTCTTCCCTTCACTGCCTCCTCCTCTCCTTACCTTACCTTACCTTTCCTTCCTTCCTTCTGTGGCCCGGCTGTGGCTCAAATAAACCCTCAGAGGCCGATTTGTGATTTTGGGCAACAAAATGAAGTGACTGAACTTGACTTGAAAGTTAATCATTTACTCCTCAAAACCTCCTTCCTCTGCAGTCCAACACACACACACACACACACACACACACACACACACACACACACACACCTCCACACCTCTAATCCTCCCCCTGGAGCATCGACTAAAATCACATCATGGAAATCTAATGTGTTCCCCTGTGCTCGCCCTGCAGTCAGAAACCCCCGAAACTACAAAGTCCATGATGAGGTTAAACTCTTTGTTCCTGACTCAGCTGTTCTGACGAGGCTCACAGTGACTTCAGGCAGCAGGAACATGTCGGGGGTTTTTCTCTCTCTCTCTCGCTGTGCTGCAGAATCAGTGTGTGGAGCTTCTGCTGCTGTTGGTTTTCTACTCAGATCCTTGATTTTAATGAAGCAGCAGAACCACAGTGAGGAAATATCCAACCTGTGTTCAGAATGTACTGTAGTTAAAGTTTTACCATCTAAATGCACTTAAAGCATAAAAAGTGAGGACCGTGTTGGTAGGACACGTTAATGTTGTAGCTGGTCAAGGTCGAACTTTTGTTTAATCCATCAATTTAAATACTTCACATTTTATCAGCTGGTCTAAATCCTAATCTCTACGGTAACTAGTGAATGAATGAAATGTTCTATCAAGTAATATTTCTCTCTGAAATGTTGTGAAGCAGAAGAAGAAACTTTAATAAAAATGTTAATATTAAAGCACAAGTGAGACCCAATCAGGAGGAAAACTACGTCCACGTCTTCGTTTCCAGACGACAACGCAGGACGACATTTTTCACACTAAAACAGGTTCAGCAGCGTTTTTTAAAACCCTCTTTTTTAGGCGCTCGGAAACTCCTGAGTAGTAACTTAGTAACGAAGCAAAAGTGACGCATTTTTAAAAGTTTGTGAGGCAATCACCTGTTTTATGTACTTTACATACTTTCTTGAAAATGATGCAGAGTGATGCGTCTTCATCACGAACACCGTCTTTGAGTTCAGGGCCAATTCACAGATTTAACATTCATCTGCTCTTTCAAATCACCATTTCTACATAAAAGCGATTCTTCATTCATCTTTACGTGTAACTGAAGTTTTTGTTTGTTGTAAAGTCGTCAAACTTCTGCATCTTAACTTTAGAGCATTAGAGCGGGACAAAGACCAGGTGAGACGGTGTCGACAAAAACTGATTTATTCCTAAATCAGCCACTTTTACGAGAGTGAGACTCCACAGTTTTTGTTTTATTTCATCACAGTTGTCCATGTTGCTCCGTGTTGGAGGCCTAACAGGCTCTGCTGTTCCTCTGGGCCGCTCCCAACACTTGACCTCGCCTCCATTTATATTCATGAGCTGGATTTCTGACCGGCGCTGACTGCCAATTAACACACCGGGTAATGATTTTTGGGGGCCCCCAAGCTCTCGACCCCACAACACAAAAGCGTCTGACAGCCTCGGTCGGTAATTAATCCGGTATTCATTCAATCACGTCAAGTGTAGCAATGAATATGAATGAGTGTTTGTAATCACTGTAAAATACAGAAGATAATTCATCAGTGTCAAATGAGAGCGGGGAGTTAAACTACAATCAGCTGTAAGAGGAGAAGGCAGAGCTCATCCCGTCTGAACCTTCTGCCGGAGAGTTCAGGAGGTTTTACTTTTAAAGACATGTCGAATTGAGTCTGAAGATCTGAAAATAATAGTAATGTCTCAAGTTTTTTACAAAGAAAGGCAACAGCAGCGGAGGTCAGACGGAGTCAATCAAATTCATAAACTTTATTAGTGAGTTTTGCACAAAAGGCGGAAGAGCTGTCCAACTGGCTGACGCACACTAAACACAAATTATGACGGTGGGATCCAGATGAAAGCAGCTGCTGACGATACAAACTGGGCAATAATCAGTTCACTCGTGCCCCCACCCCCCTTTTAAAATCCAACATTTATCCAGGTAAACCAGAGGGTAAACCAGCTAACGTTGAAACTCGCTCCTCCTCATGGTTACAGCCTAAACTGTCTGGAGACAAAACATTTATTTCTACTCCACCTAGATCCATAAACCCTCAAATATAAAGATCGAAATCAGGTGAGAAAAACAAACGTTATTGTGCTTTTTATCCAGAAAAACTGCAGCTCCTCCGTTTACTTGTTTCCTGGTCCAATATGGCGGCGACGTTGACGAACGCTCCAGCTGCCAACGCGGCGTCTACGTTCCGCGTCCATTGGGACGAGGTGCAGGTGGATGGATGGGTTTATAAAACATGATGTTTGTTTCCCATTTCAAAACCATCAGTCAGCGACAAAGATCCTCTGATCTTAATATACCACGATGTTTCCAGACATTACATTTTATTAAGGATTAAAGTTCTGCATAATTAAGGGCGTGGTCTCTTTGAGTGACAGGTGGGTGAGCGTATGCTTCCCACAAACCGGCTTCAGCTCCAGGCGCCGCCCCGCCTCTTTGTCCATTTTTGTGAATACACCAGGAGTTAGGAGGCGGAGTCAGACATTGCCAAGATGGCGAAGGTGGAGCAGCTCACTCTCAGCTTCAACCCCGCTCTTCAGAAACCTGCGGGTGACGTCACAGAGGCGACGTCCATCTTTATGTACAGTCTGTGGTTCAGACTCATGGCTACAGTAACGTGTTGAAATTCATTTGGATCCAACCCCATGTCCAGACGTCTGGTCCTGAAGTACGTTTCAGATGTTTTCCGTGGAGCCTTCACTGCCTCGCTGACTTGTCACCATGGTAACCTTGCTTTAAGGCCTTCCCACAAGATCAGCAAACAGCCTCAACTTCTCAGATTTCTCTCTCCAGTTTCCATCAGTGAAGAGAACAACAGTCCGACAGGACGACAGCTCGTATATAGATCTAAGTGACATGTTTGAGTAGGAGGCGCGGTCTGTTGCACTTACACGTCATTACAGAGAGAATATTAAAGTCGTCCCCATGTTTGAAGATATCAACATCATCGGACACAAGATAAATGCAAATTTGGAGAAAAAAATAAGTCATTTTTTAATTTATTTTGAGCCCTTGGGGAATATGTGTTTTTGCAAACTTGTGATCATTAGGGATTCATGTTTCACAAACACTGATGCTTCATTTTGAGACTCTAACTTAATGAGAACACCTGATGTATATAAATTAGGGCTGTTATCTGTCAGCCGCTCTGATTCTCATTTGTGACCTTGTTTAAAGTCACGATGGATTCGAGCCTCGGTTCGAAGCAGATGTCCAGATGTAAATTAGAAGCTTTTGAATCTGGACTAAATTCTTCCTTCTGCTCTCTGATCACGTCCGGCTCTCATCTTCTGAGTCTCTCTGTGCTGACTGCAGAGTCCGCTGCACCAGCATGTAATCCTGCCTGATTCAGGAGGACTTCCACTGTAGCACAGGGGGCCACTGAGGCCCAAATCCCTTGCAAACATGTCCGACACGCAAAATGGGATTTACAGAAGGTGTTGGGTAAATGTGGGCGAGCATTGCTGCCCCCCCCCTGCCAGCTGCAGACAGGAGTGAAGGAGCAGAACAGCAGCGTCAGCGCTCTGAGAATAGCTGCCATGTCCCAGCTGCTGCCGTGATAACGCTGCAAGTCTTTACCTGAGTGGAGTGGACGGCTTTGATCCGCCCGCCGCTGTCAGGACGCAGCTCTCAAAACGATTGTGTTAGAGGCTCCAGATTGAGTTTTTGGAGCCGCAGCAGAGTCATAATCACACATAAAGACAAACAGCTGAGTCAGCAGGTCAGCATCCACCTCTGTGCGTGTGTGTGTGTGTGTGTGTGTGTGTGTTTGCAGCAGCTCAGAGCGATGAAAGGCTGCAGGTGTGTGTTTGAAAGTGTGCCTGTGTTGTGCGGATGTAAAATCAGAGGTTGTGCTGTAAATACTCGCACAGCCTCAGTGTTTTCATGCGTCTCATTTGTTTTCGTTTAAATCAGGATTATAGCTGTGTGTCGCCTCACATGGGTGGAGCTCAGGAAAAGATGCAGAAGGACGTAAAGGAAGAAATTTTTTTTTTTTCATGGTGGAACGTCAGCTGCATGAAATGAAATGAGTTTTTTCAAATGTCATTTATGAGTCAGCTGACATCGGGAGCTGGACCTCTGCGGTCGCATCGATTCAACCTCGAGAGACGGGGAGCAAGAAAACAACTTCACCCAATCAAAGCAATCAAAACTTTCATCACATTGATCCCTGTTCACAGCTGTTCACATTGATTTCTGTCTCACAGCTGGACTTTAGAGACTCCTCATTCCTACAGCTCAACATACATGCACATCTGTGAATGTGTGACCCCCCCCCCCAGTTACAGTTACAGGAACAAGTTATTGTAAATAAGGAGTTTCAGCACTGTTATAAAACTGAGCCGAATCAATTTAACCACCATATTTCCTCAACATCAACCAAACGCTCCGTGTGACTAAACAGAACCATAAAGTGATAATGCCCTCCCGTCCAGAATGCGATGTCAGGTCTGGTCTTCGATCAGCCTAAAAGGTCACATGTCACTCCGCTGCTCATTGACCTACACCAACTAGCCATGGCCACATCAATCAACCTGATGTCCCTAATGGGGCCCTCGGTCTGCAGCCGTCTACTTGAACTCAATCCTCCAGGTTTAGGCTTCTTCTCAGCCACTCTTTACCCGATCTCCTTGCTCTTCACCTTACTGAGCAGATTTAGCACTTTAGTATTTACTTCAAGGTTTCCTACTGCTCTGAAGCTTCAGCTTTATCCCTCACTTTATAAGTCACTTTGGATAACAGCATCTGCTGAATGAGTAAGTGATTAAAAACGTTAAATCATGCTTTATGTGCTTTGAGTGGATACTGTAGGAAAACAAACTAAAAACGTCGTCATTAAACATTTCATAGCTAAGCTCTGTAACTTTTTGCAACCTGTCATTATTAAAATTCCTCATGTCGATAAAAGTATAATTTAACTCCTGTCAAAACTTATCTGCTGTTGCAAATTAGCAGAGTATAAGTGTAATTTTTAGCAGATGGCTTTGGCTAGAAGGCTGTTGCAGGTTATTTATGGAAGTAAATAAAAATGTATGTGAAGTCCAGAAGCTTTTCTGTACGTCTGCAGCCACGAAGCAGAGAGGAAGCATCAGCCTCAGGAGCCGATTGAGATCAGACCGAGCTCAGTTCAGTCCCTCCAGAGAACACTGGGGAAGGCCCTGCTCATTAATTGTAATTAATTAGGATAATTAAATATCCATGAGACACGGTGGCCTGAGGTCTGAGGGTGACGCTCCATCACCCACCGCTCAGGGACCAAGTTGCCGCACCACAGCGTTCTCGGCCGCCGCCTCTTAGCACCTCATTTCCTGCCAGATCGAGTGTGTTGCTTTTACAAAGCGATTCGATACTGTAATTACCCCCCCCCCCATCCAATAACCTCCACCTCCTGCACCTCCCTCCTCCTGAACGGTCAGATGATAATTCTTCTCCACTAACAAATTCATTTCCATCACTTTTCCTTTAATTTACACATTAATGTAAAATATTTAACATACAAAATAATTATTCATTTAACGTTTTTGTTGAGATTTTGGTTTATTGATAGATAAATTTATAGATTGGAATATATTTAATGTTTTCTGTGTGGATTAAAATCATAGATTCATAAAATTATATTCCAAGTATCTCTTAAATTTCATCTCAAAATGACATAGGCGTATGATGCAGTCCTTAGGTTGATGAGCAACTAGTTTCACAGGTAAACAAACTGTAGAAGCCTGCATTCATTTGCAGTAAGAGGTTAATGGAGTTTTAAGGTAGAAAAACGTAAGAATTTATGAAGCATCGCTTAGAAAATCTGATTTGAGCTAAATCGTCTGAATTGGTCTGAAAACCTCCGTCTCAGATCCTCATAACCTCCGAGGGCGGACGTGAACCCTCTGCAGCCTCCAGTCCATGGATTGTCTGTCAGCCGTTCATTGATTGATCTATAATTAGTGTTGTGTTTGTTGGCGCGTGAGCAGCAGAAACTGACAGGGAGGCTTGTTTGGATAATGGAGACACCTTGGACGTTCGCACCAACTCTGTCAGGTTTCAATGATTTCAGGATCCAAATCCAGACACACGGACGGACTGATGTAAACTTTTTAAAGACAAACAACAGAAGAAGAAGAGGAAGAAGAAGAAGCAGCAGCAGGCAGATGGATCAATGAACTGGTGGGAAACACAAAGAGGAACAGGCAACAGGAGGAACACATGAGGAACACGAGGGAACATGACTGGGAACAAAGACGACAATGACGAACTGACGGAGTGCGGGGAACACAGAGACTGAAAACTCTCACGAGGGAAAGACAATGAGATGGATGAAACTAATCAGGGCAGGGCAGACAATCACAAAGGCGGGAAAACACACAGGGGCAGGAGGAAAAACAACGTTAGACACAAAAGGTAAAGAGATTTCAGGATAAAACGGAAAGCATTACAAAGACTGGGCCTTTTCCTGGGCAATGAAAGCACCAATGGGGTGAATCCTTCATGGCCCAACCTATCCCAGGATTCATTGCGCTATGGTATTGAAAATAATAAGGCAGCAAACAACACCGACAGAGAGGCAGAGGATTACACGTTCAAAGGCAAGTATTGGGATTCAGCTAAAGGTACAACAAGAGTCTTAAAGGTTTTTGTAAAGACAAAGTGTACGTGCACAGCTGGCGTCTTTGGCCGGACCGTCTTTACGAAGGGCCACGCCTTTGTAAACAACGTCCCCCCTGAATTGAGACACAGCTGTTGTGGTGAACTCGAAAACAAAACCTACACCTGACCAGCATCTCGGTCTTCAGTTAAGGGTGCTCAGGAAACAAGCTGGTATGATTCAAGTTTTATCAATTTTTAAATGAAAAATAAATAAAGAAATGTTTGATGTAAATTATATTAACATATTAATAGTTTTAATACAAAACAAATTGCCAAGGATTCAGTGAGTTATGCTGCGGACTACAAGCCCTGTTTTTATTCAGTATTACTTTACATTTTGTGAAGTGGGATAATTAAGAGTTGCTTCTGCCTCCACTGTTGTTTCTGGTCTGGTGATTTTGTATATGTTAAGATCCAGACATGACTTCTATTAGGGCGAACCCTCGGTTGTTTTGCTTGTAATGGACATTTCAGTTGTTTTCACTTTCTTTGAAGAAAATGATATGTGGGAGATGTTTTTCGCAGTGTCAGTGGTTCCCTCTGCGTCGGGAATTGAATGTTAAGAGTTGTAGAGGATGAAGAGTTTGTTTTATCTAGGGGGAAACCTTGTTTTTCACTCCTTCACCTGGAGACTCGGAACATGAATATTTGATTCTGTTCTTCTGTTTTGTTTAACGATGTGTTTGCTGACTTACGAGCCTCATTGTTTTCTCACCCTTTTTACAGCGTTGTTCCTCTGAGCTGCAGATTTCCTTGAAATACACTAAGTGGATGTGAAAGCCTCTTTGTGTTGTCTGCGGTGTATGTTTTCTGTCTTTGTGCTGCAGTTTGTTTGGTTAGGAACATCAGCAGATGAAGAAGTGATGAGGCTGGGTTTTTTTTTTGTTTTTTTGCTTCTGTTTGAAAGCAGCAATGAACTCTGAAGGGGAAAAGCTGCCTCCGTATCAGAGATCGAGCAGCTGTTTAGTTGTTCGGCAGCACTCAGGAATGTTTTGTTTTTTTTTGTCAACACTTCTCTCTGAAGAGGAGAAAAATGACAGCGAGCAGCTTTCATTTCACTTCCCTCTGATGACATTGGTTTGACAGGCTCGGATGTGGAGCTGCAAAGCAAAGAATTTTATGTTTTGTCACCTTCCAGTCCGACAGAAAACAAACTGATCTGATCTGACTACAAGTGATTCAAAGGATTTTGTGTTCACTCATAATGGTGAGATTTGAGCAGTAATAAACAGAGTCTAATGGGACGACAGTGACTCGGGACTTGTTGAACTAGACTTTGGACTTGTTGATCTCAGCTTGGGACTTGACTTGGCACTTTCCTGTTTTGACTTGTTGGTGTTGACTTTAGACTTGACTGGGGACTTATTTGTGTTGTTTTGTTGGTCTTGAGTTGGGACTTGTTGGTCTTAACTTGCAGCTTGACTCGGGAGTTGTTTGTTTAATTATTTCGGGACTGAACCTTTCTTAACTTGTTGGTCTTGACCCGGGAGCTGAAGTGAGACTTATTGTTGTTGACTTGACTCTTAGCCTTGTTCGTCGTCACGTAGACTTGGGTTTAACCTGGGAGTTGAATAGGACTTGTGGTTTGACTTTACCTGTATTGATTTATTGGTCTTGACTTGGGAATTCAATCTACTTCATCACCAAAGTCCGAAACTCACCTCTGACTTACAAAACAACGACTTTGTCATTAAACTCAAACCTCCTTTTTTAAATGAGAACCAGACGCTGAGGTCTTAATGATAAGTCACTGGTGCTTGTTGACATTTGAGTGACTTTTCCTCTTATGTGCCGTGCTCATACTTTTTTCCATGTGATGTTCTGTTTGTTCTTCTATGTAAATCCCTTTTCTAAAGATAAAGAT
>NW_019525167.1:529128-531912 GCF_002814215.2 Seriola lalandi dorsalis | reverse complement strand
GGGTTTAACCTGGGAGTTGAATAGGACTTGTGGTTTGACTTTACCTGTATTGATTTATTGGTCTTGACTTGGGAATTCAATCTACTTCATCACCAAAGTCCGAAACTCACCTCTGACTTACAAAACAACGACTTTGTCATTAAACTCAAACCTCCTTTTTTAAATGAGAACCAGACGCTGAGGTCTTAATGATAAGTCACTGGTGCTTGTTGACATTTGAGTGACTTTTCCTCTTATGTGCCGTGCTCATACTTTTTTCCATGTGATGTTCTGTTTGTTCTTCTATGTAAATCCCTTTTCTAAAGATAAAGATTGGCAGAAAATGAATAATGCTCTATTATCATTGTTATTATAATAAAAGGACTCTGCCGTTCCTCCAGGGAAACGGGATGAATTCATGAATGTTTGAGCAGCTCTGAGATGTATCTGTCATGTTTTTTATGTTCATGTTCTGTCATGTTGTCTCAGTCAGAATCAGAGGAAACATCATTACTAATCCTCTGCTGATGAATGTTACACAGACCGATGTTACTGATAAACAACACAGACAATAGAAAAGACTCTATTAATGTAAATATATTCAGACGTTTGAGACACCGTGGCTCGGCAGGTTTCCCCGAACTCATCCCATCACCGCTAACCTCTGTAATTAGTTTGCTGTTTATCTCATTTCCAAATCTAATCGAAACTGAACGATGTCTGCGAGAGAGAGAGAGAGAGAGAGAGAGAGAGAGAGAGAGAGGAAAACAGAAACTCGTCCGTTCTGTCAAGTAGAAATTAAATTTGCCTTGCAAGTGATGTGTAATTGAAATGCCAGCTGCTGGGATGAAGCTGTGTGTTGAGCGTGCTGCCTCACCGAAATCAGCGTTGGAGTTTCATCATCATCATCATCATCATCATCAAGGCTCGTTAGCAAACAGGGAGGGGAATGACATTGTGGCCAGACTTGCACTCAGCTCACTTTCCACTTTCTCTCTTAAAAAAAAAAAAAAAACCTTTTTCACTGATGAAGCTTCTGGGCGGGAAACTCTCAAGGTATTTGTTTCAGTTAATAACATCTGTAGAGCGAGAGGCTGTTAAATAACTGGGATTTTGTTGCAAATGAAGCAGCAGGTTGGAAACAGTTTGTGCATTTTGTGAAAAGGGAAATTTAGTTTCCCTCTCTCATTCTGCCAGAGCGTCGGCGTCAGTAAGTCACTCGGCAGCAGTTTGTTCCTGAGAATAAAAAATATCTCCACAGCTGCAGGCGACGGGTTTGAATGAAAAACTACAGGAAAGATTCATGGTCCTCCGAGGATCAACACTTTCGAACATAACGACATTTCCCCGTCGCCTGAGGCTCGTTTTGGTCTGCGCAGTGAACAGTCTACTTGACCAGCGATAACATAACAAGCAGGAGTGAGTTGATGGACCTCGTGCATCACCCAGGGTTGCCTCCTTTTGATGTGTGAAAAACCGGTAATGACATTAACCACTCGGCTGTTGTGTCGCCCAACACTCAAGAGTCATGGACGGGCTGCACATTGGGCGCTGTTGTACCTGATTTCATACGTTTTCGGACATAACCGGGAAGAAAACGCAGAAGTAGCAGAAGGAGACAAATTAGGTTTTATTTGAAACTATGAAATTCTAAATTCTCCAGGGAAAACCGGGGCAGGTGGCAACCGTACATCACCTCACCTGTGTACGACACTACCTCGTTGACCATAGTGTGTCCGCACCGTTGCTCCTTGTTGATAATGGTCAATCAATTAAAATAATGATCTATTGTTGCTGAGCGGTTGGTTTACCCTCATTTAGAAAGAGAGAGGGAGAGATTAACTTATTGACAATTATAGACTACATGGGGTTTCACATATGATTATACAGTATATATGTATTCTCCACTTTCTCTTGTGATAACATGCAATTGGGAAAATGGTAAAAAACAAAAAACTTGTATATTTTATAATATGGATCTTTTCTCCCTGATCAATTTATTGGTGAAATTTATAACTAGTCTGTGCTCCATTAAATCAACAAATAGAGTCATTATGAATTATTGTTTCAGTCCGACCTTGATAATGACCACCGTTACCTCTGTTGTAGCGCCGCCCTCAGAAGAAAAGTGATAGAGCTGGAAAGCTGGATTATTATATATATTATTATTATTATAATTCCCTCTCTCTTAGCTCTGTGTTTGGTCTCCACCAGCTCCTGAGGGAAAACTCTGGCTCTTTAGCTGCTAAATGCTCCAGCATGTTCGGCGGCTGCTCTCTGACTGAGTCTGTCTGCTGTTTGCTGATGACGACGATGAGCTAAAACTCCCCATGAAGCTCATTCAAATCAAAGGGATCTCACCACAACACATTGTTTCCCATTGTAATTTGAGAAACTGTCATTTTTAAAATATCGATTGTAGCTGCTTTGAGAAATAATCCTTGTATCTGGCTGAAAGGTCAGGCTGCTATAAGAATTATACTTCTTCATCTTAACCTCCGTTTATCCAGCGCAGAGAGAGAAGCTTCCTCCTCCACAGTGTTCCCGGAAAAATCTTGACAATGACGCTCTCAAAATGCTGCATTCAGGCACCATATGAATTTCCATGATCAAACGTATGTACTCTTTAAATATTGAGGAGTCACTCATCATCTGACAGGCGAGTGGCGAACATCTGCAGCCGGGCCGTACGTCTCCACTCTGCCTCGGCTGTTTGACATCCTCGTCTCTCCGCTCCACGTTCGAGGCTCATTCATTACCGCTGACTTGTAATCAGTCTTTACTGCCGGTGCAAATGTCTCCCCT
>NW_019525167.1:520038-529108 GCF_002814215.2 Seriola lalandi dorsalis | reverse complement strand
GCACCACCAGCCTACTGTTAAAATTAAATTGGATTTCATTTCTAATCTCCTATTAATTCAGAGAAGTCTTGTCTGTTGATGGAAGGTCCACTCCGGCAGTTAGTTTCCTCCCTCCTCTCTTTCTCCTTCCTCCTTTTATTTCCAGCTGGCGGCGGCGCCATTGCACAGCGCCGCGACTCTAATAACGCTAATAATGGTAATAACTCAAAAATCTTCGGAAAGACTGAACAGGAAGTTTTTCAAATAAAGGATGACGATGTCTTCTCCACTCTGTTATTTAACCGCAGCTAATGAGATTGAACCGAATGTATTTCTTTAAAGCTAATGTGTCTCATTTCACACTCCCATAATCCTTTGTGAGTTACTCTCTGCCTGGCGGCAAGGACGAACCCACGAAACCTTTGGGTTCAAGCAGAAACACACAGAAGCAGACAGAGCTCCAGTTTGTGGACGGACGTCACTGTTGTTTCATGTTTTCCTTCGTTCTTCGGTGGATCACTTTAATCTCGACGACGACGACTGTTCACACTTTCATGAGATCCACAAAGAGGATCCGTCTATTCCCCCGAGGTCCAGCCCCACTGAAGCTCAATGTGTGGAAGCTCAGTGCATCCACTGAGGCGAAAAAGACTGTGATGAAGAGCCATATCTCAAAACAACAACAAAAAAATGCATATTAACGATATAAATCTTTCATAATAAGAGATTTATTTATTCATTTAATAGGGATGATGCAGTTTAACATAAACCCAGTACAAAATATGAAACTGAAGTGTAGCACAGAGAGTTTATAGCTTTTGCCAATTTTCAACAAGACCTTTCTCTCATGATTTCTATGAGAGAAGTATCCTGTAATTATGAGGTTGAATTAGCTCATAGTTAAAACATCTGGAAAAACTGAGAAATTAGGTCATAATTACAAGAATACTCTGATAATAATCTGTTGATTCCTAACTTCAAGGGAACATCTCTTTGTCATAATTACAAAACCCGTAACTGTGAAATCTGTTCCTGATACTGAAGCTTATTTACAAGAAAATATCAAATTACAAGATTCTTATCTGAAAATTACAGAACAAGATCTGATTATAACGAGATGACGTTTAAACACAACATCTGCGTCTCAACATGAGACGAATATTTCACAGTTTCCACATCTTCATCTCACAATTAAGAAAAAAAATATCTGCTTACAAGTTTCATATTTAATTAAGTGTGAGAAAAATTAAAAGTTAATCAGAAGATAAGTAATTAGGAGAAAAATGTATGTTCCCATTACGAGAGAGGACAAATCCATATGTCATAATAAAGAGCTGCGTATGTTATAATTATGAAAAACATGAATCTTATTATGAGCTGTTAATTACAGATAATGAAGGCATAATTAGAAAATGTCTCTTTTATGAACAGTCTGTGCTCTTATGTTTTCACATTGTTTATGTTTCTATAATTATACGTATTTTGGAATTTTATTTGTTGCCTGATTTTAGACTTTGCTCAGACTTCATTAATTCTTAACCTCAGAGTTTAATGATCAGTTTTATTGTCCAGTAATTAGTCCTGTTAACGACTCACAGGCCAAAACCTCACTGAGGAGAATAAATTAGATGAGTATGAGGCAGGATTTTTATTTCGGATTATAATAAATTCAGAGACACAGTTGAATTTATTATCTTCAGTAAATCAAGCTGCTGTTTTTCTCTTTATTTACCTGCAAATACAAACGTCACAACAAACAATGACTGAAGGTCAATTAGAAGATTTCAGGAACCAGAATGTTTCATTGATCAAAGAACTGGATCTGTTTTTGTGCAAAGACTTTACAGACGACAGTCGCAATGAGGAATGACATGGACAAAACAAGCAGCTGCTTAATAGGCTGTTCTGGAGCTTTCGATCATAACAAATGATCTTCATCAGCAGAGAGAGTTGCCCAGTCGGCGTGGACTTAAAGGACTCCTCGTTTAGTTTTAGAGATGGAAGTTTTATTCTTTAACTGTGGACTCGACCGTTGACGAAGAAATCTCCATTTCCATTTAGGTCCATTTAGTAGCTGCACTGGAGCTTTCGATTGTATCACACACTGGAGTTTGATGACTGAATGAACTTTAGATCTCGTTTCAGCGATTACTAACCTGACACCGTCTGCGTTTCTGTTCCAGGGCTGGAGAAAGTCGGCCGTGACTCCACCTACGAGCAGGAGGGGAAGGTGCAGTTCGTGATGGACGCCGTGTACGCCATGGCCCACGCTCTGCACCACATGCACCGCGAACTCTGCGCCGGGTACCCGGGGCTGTGTCCGCGCATGGCCAACATCGACGGCAAAGAGCTGCTGGCCCACATCCGCGCCGTCAACTTCAACGGTAAAAGCTGCCACTGTTCGGCTGATGATGTTCTCACTGTATTTTAAGTTTCAAGAAGGAGCTGGACTGTGATACTGATTCGTCTATTATTATTATTAGCACTGTTACAGCTGGCAGTGCCGTCAGGAGAGACATGTCACAGGTCATTGACCTTTTATCACCAAACTATCACCACCAGACAAACATTTTATTTCCTCGACTGGCTGGAAGTTGATGTTTTCAGATGCAGTAAAGTCACTGAAACATGAGTTTCAAAGGTAAATGTAAGACATTAACAGACACCCAGGTCCCAAAATAAAAGGGTAACTGTTCTTCAACTCTTTTGATTACACTCACAACCTGAGTCTCCTTTGAATTGCAATGCTTTAAATTTTACATCGAAAAAGTCAATTAATCAATCATTCAATCACACAGTCACTTTATTTGTCCCCCGCAGGCAGTAGTGGGATATAAGCATAAAAACATAAGAACACTTGGCACATAAATACAACACCAAGAGATAAAGAACAATGAGTTCATAAAACAAAACAGAAACAGGAAGTTAGTCAACAATAAGTTAAAACAACATCAAATCGTAGAGTTTAGGAGGTAGATATGTATAAATACTGAACCAGGTGTTTTTGCCCCATCTTTTTTTTTTATTAGCATAAAAACAGCAATACAGGACCTTCTGTGTGCCACAAGTCTGATATGAGGATCGTAAAATGCTTTTGCACAGGTAGAATCAGGAGACGTGGAGCTGTCAAACGAGTCCAGTACAGAACAAAACACCTGAAGTAGCGCCCCCAGGGGAGGTTTTGAAATACTGTAGATTTCCCATGATTCCTCGTAACGTATAGTGATGAAAAAGCATCAGGAATGTTCATTTTCACAAACAGACAAAATCTATAAAGACAACAGAAAGCAAACCCAAAACTGGCGAATCAGAGACGACTGCGAGAAGTTCGACGTTGAGGTTCAGCCGTAAAGAGTTTGAATAATCTCCACCTCCACACTCGTCACCTCTGAAGAGTCTCTACACTTTTCTGACAAATATTGGTTTTTGAATTTCTCCACATTTTCATGCACATAGCCGACATTAAAAACCTCAAGGTCGACAACGTTTTCATCAGCCAGTAACGACTTGGTGAGTCTCACTGACGTTGAACAGTGTGAAGTTGAAGCATGAGGTATGAAAACGTTGGAGAACAGAGGAGGAATATGTGAAGATGTGAAAGAAGCTGCGATGATTCAAATATTAAAACCTTTATTATTCATCCCGACTTTGATCAGCGAATCCTGTTTTGTCAGCACAGCTGTTTTCCAGCCGCCGTTTTTCTGTCCGTCTCATTGACACCCAACAGAACGACTCGTTGCTTCCTCATTAACTCCTCCTCCACTCTTCCTCTTCCCCTCCTCCTCCTCTTCATCTTCGTCTCTTCCTCGTCGTCACCGGCCGTGCTCCCCTCATCGCGGCTGACCTCCCGGAGGGTGGACGGCTTTGTCAGCAGGAAGTGTGAATGCTGACGCCGTCATCGGGGAATCCTCTGCTCATTATTAAACACTAAATACGGTTGCAGAGTTTTATTTCCTGCAGTTTCCAGATTCATTATTCTGCGCTCGGCGGGAGACGCCACAGACTGATAATCCATCTGCTTTCACACAACTTTAATAATCACTACACTTCACACTCGTAGCTGTGGAATATTAAATCTCACGCTCCTCCTCGTATATGCTGAGATGTTTAATTTTACAGGAGATCTCTGTGTGTCTATATGTGTTTTCTATAAGTTTGGGGAAACAAAGTGAACTTCTGTAACTTTGTGATGTAACCGCAGCGGATCAAACTCACTGGGGGTTCATCCTCTGGGGAATGAAGGTCTTTAGAAAACGTCACAGCAATCTATCCATTAGTTGTTGAGATATTTCACTCCAAACAACAAGTGACAAACCTCATGATGGTGTTAGAGGAAATGTCAGGGGATGAACAAAGTCATTAGGGTTCATCCTCTGGGGACCGTGAATGTCATTGCAATCCATCCATTAGTTGTTGAGATATTTCAGTTGGGAACAGAGTGATGGACAGACCAACAATCACCTGTGGGCCACAGGATACATAACGCACCTACAGGTGGTCTACTGCAAAATAAAATTCCACACTTCCTGTACAGATGTTTCACATTAAAAGCCTTTCAGCAGTTCAAAAGGGCACAATTCCTCACATTCCTCCTTGGTTGAGATACGAGTTAACTGGTAAATGAAAACAGCATTAATGTTGAAGAGGGTGTTTTCAGCAGAGTGGTTTAGGTGCAGAGGAATATGTGGAAGTTAATCTTTATATGAAAGTGAAGAAAACAAGCAAAACATTTGTTTTTTCGTACTAGAGACACAAATTGAAACAAATGAGCAAATGCAAAGTTAAGAGTTTGTTCTGGTTTAATCCCAGCAGACTGTTGACTCCACTATGTCTTGATTTCCTTTGATTTGGGATTTATTTCCCTTCATTATATTTCTTTTAGTGTCTCCTTCGGTCATTTGTTATAAATTATTGGCTGAGTTTAATTCTATTAGGAGATTTATGGGGGAGTCGGGTTACATTATGTGATTGCGTTGAGTGTTTAAACGGTCCTTGAGAAGACTGACAAAGACATTCACCTTGAAGAAGAAAAGTCACATTCAGCCTCAGCCTTCGAGCAGAAGTGAGGGGAATTGAAGAACGTGTCTGGCACGTGTGTTTTTATTTTTCTACTTTCATTGAGGGAAATTCTCCTCGCTGAGTCATGAAAAGAAAGTTTAGCCTTGGCGAGAAACGCCGGCGTTCACGAGCCAGAGAGGGAAAATGGGCTCTTTCAAAGCTTCTGTACAAACCTATGTACGGCCTTGATTCAGCCTGAGAGAAGGAGGTGCATCTCACGTGTTTGAACGCACAACGACACGACACGAGGCACGGAAGGAAACCAAATAAATCACACATTGTATTATTCTTATATGTACTGAACTTACGTGCTTTAAGGAAGTGCTTCTTCTTCTTCTTCCCCTCTCCACTGATGATCACCTGCATTTTAGCAAATATCTGAGCACTGCTCCAGAGATGGAAGATAATAAAGAGACACAGCAGTTAAACACTGATGGCTATTCACATAGCGGCTCTAATTAGAGCTTTCTGCCCACATGGCACCAAGATCAGACACTCAATTGGTTCGTATTACACACAGTCCAGTTTTCTATGACATGGTCGTATTATGTAGTTGTAGTAAGTATGACCTGATCCAATTTTCTTCGGCTTGAAATCCTTTCCGGCCGAGCCGTTAAAAATGGATCTGACTCACTGGAACAGCAGCTGCAGCTACTAAACCTGACACATTTTTTCACAAGCTGCCAAATACTGGAGAATCAGGTTAAAAGATATAATGTTTATAAGATTAAATTATTGATTTGAACTGAATGAAAGTTTAACTGGGAGACTGCGACAGTCAGCCGGAGAGAAGACGTTGCTGCAGCTACAGAAACGCTCGGCCCACTTGTGACTGTGCGGTGTTGTAGAGAGCGATGCATCTTTTACCTCATAAACATAGGTTCATTTTGGACCTGTTGTCAAGTCACTCATGGAATTAATGTTAATGAGCAACAGCTGATTGACGTGCTGTCAGTGACAAACACACAGTGGAGTGCAAAAAATCATCAATACTGATCCATTAAAGCTGCAGTATGTAACTTTTCTTTCATTGAAATGTGCTCGAGAGGTGCTGTCACTTTCTGAACTGTATCTTAAGTTTAAGCCCCTTTTACACTGGACAAAACAACTTGCTAACAGCTGCTAACATCTGGCTTTTGTTTTTTGACTCTCTTCCAAGCTCAAAAAGTTTTTTTAATGTCCAATATTTTTCTTTCTCTATGTTTTATTTGAAGATATATTTGTGGTTTTAAGAACCAAAAACCATCTCAGTGTAGTTTTACATCTCCTCTCTCAGGCTTCTCTCTGCAGCTCTAGTAACAACAGGTCGGTGAGCCAATCAGAAGAGAGGAGGCTCTGAACCTCTCTTCTGATTGACTGACTGTTTTCTGAGTGATCCAATATAAATATAGCAGATTTCAGGTAAAAACACTCAGAAAACCAAATCCTGCAAGGTTTGGATGGTGGGTCCAGGTGGGCGGGGCTTGGTGACTGCTTTGTTGTGACATCACAAAGTTCCAGAAGTCCTGACGGCTGGTTTTAAGGCTCAGTTTCTGAATACAGGCTGTGTGCATTTCTCTGTGGACTGAGGCTTTGATACTTTCACAGTATTAATATAGAAGCTAGAGCTGATCTATAATCACACTACACATGGACAGAGACCTTTACACTGGAGGAGCTTTAAGTTAAGCAAATCACAAAAACATCATCAATCTGACAACACGCTGCAAAGTAGCACAGACGACCATGGGAGTGTTTCCAGGGGACACAAAAGCATGATGAACCCAGCTGGGACGCACTGGTTGGTCAGTGCTTTATGACGTTTTGAATTATTGAATAACAAGCACGTCCCAGCCAGGTTCCTGCTACTCTCCGCATGTTTCTGTATGTGGTTGTGTTTTGTGTTTTCGCAGCACGTGTTCCCAAACTGGTGAAGATGTTTTCTTAATTTCCTTGTGTTTTCTAAAGTTCCAGTGCGTTGAGCGTTCACGGCCACCGTTCAAAATCCTCTATCAAAGGCGAGTTAAGAGGCTTCAGCGGTCCGGGTTAAATAACTGTAATGAGATCTGCAGGAGGAGGAGAGGCATTAAATATTGAATCAGCTGTGATTTTCACCCCCAGGGCTGAAACAGTAAATCTGTGCTCAGTTAAAGCCGCGTTCAGAGCCGCACGTCGTGCTCTTTAAACATTAAACAGTTTGTTGCCTCGTTTGCTGAATTAAAGCAAACAAGGGCAGAAACAGGAAACGTTTCGCACACAGGAAGATTAGTCAGTCGTCTTTCAGATTAAAGCTCAGAGGAGAAATCATACCGAGGAGGAATCCAGAACAAAAAAAGCAGATTCAGGATAGTGTGTGTGTGTGTGTGTGTGTGTGTGTGTGTGTGTGTGTGTGTGTACTTCTATCTTTGTGAGGACCAGTTTGAGTTTGGGTGGGAACTTCTTCTTTGTCTCTTCTCACGGCTGTTTCAAGATTAAGACTGATCTTAAAAGTTTTTTTTTAAGACACAAAACTTACTTGAGTCGTTTAATTCTTAGCTTTGAACTTCATGTCTGATTCACTTCTGTCAAAGACTCATTCAAGTTGCTCGGTGAAGCTTTAATGGAAATCAGTGGCTTCCTGGAACGACAAGAAGAAATGTAAAAGTTTACAGCTTTAAAAATGATCAGCGACACTGAATAATACAGACATGTACAAATACAGATGAGTTTATGTCAGAGAGGACATTACATTTTCTTTCTTTTCTTTTTCTGTTATTTAAAGTTATAATATGTTACTTTTCTGTGATTTTATTCGTGGTAACAGTCCGTTTCATTTGGTCGCTTGTCAATGGCGTCACATCCCCTATGCGCATGTGTCAGTGTTGTGGTTGTCTGACAGAAGCGTCAAAATGTATTTTTATCCACACTTTTTTAGGACACACTTTCTAGATCTTGTTAATTTTTAATTATATGTTTTAACCGGAGGAAGGAAATAACTGAGAAAAAATGTGAGCGGACAGAGAAACTGCTTAATTCAGGGTTTTTATTGGTTTTAATCGCCTGGTCCGTCTGTTATGGAGCGGAGGAGACCTCTGCGGACAATTCTGGTGCTGATGAAAACCTCCTGAACATCAGGATCAAAAGTTATCAGAGGAAGAACCTGAGCTAACGTTAGCGGCAGCTCGGCTCACAGCCTCTCCAGGACGATTTTTAAAATGAAACTGCTTTATTAAATGTCTTTACTGGTTTTAATCACCTGGTCCGTCTGTTATGGAGCGGAGGAGACCTCTGCGGAGAATTTAGCACTGAAGGAATCCCTGCCGAGAGAAGCTGACAGGTCTGGTTTTGATTGACAGACTCAGAGTGGGAATTACTGACATATTGTACGTTTAACCAGGGATGTTTCAGTGAGAGCAGTGCTCTCTTCTTCTGAGGGACTCGTTCTCGCATATTGAAGCCTGGCAGCTGCCCAGTGCATCTAATCTTTATTATATAACCTTTATTCAACAGAAACAGGTTGCTGCATCTCAGTGCTGCGCATGTACACGTGCATCACCAATGAATCCTGGCTCAACAGCATGTGTGGCTCATGTGTGGTTTGAGCCTGATTGAGTTTTATAAGGCCCACACACACACACACACAGAGAGACACACACACACACACACACACACACAGAGACACACACACGTCACGCTGTGTTTGGGGCTTTCCCGTCTGAATCTGTGAGCAGCACGCTCAGTTTAACCTTCACATACATCAAACGTTGACATAAATCAAACTCGAGCTGCTTCTCTGTATTTTATGCTTCACTTCTCTGAACGCAGGGCAGCGGGGTTACCCATAATTCCATGTATGAAATGCGGCGGATCCAGGGCGAAGCGGTGCTGTGTGGCGGCGGCCAGGGGGCTAATCGCCAACTCAGCCGTGTGCTCCTTGCTCGTGTGCTTATTTTTAGAGAAGCATCGGGGAAGCTTGTGCTAATGTTAGCGCTCGCTGTGCTCGAGCCATCTGCATGAGGCCATCGTGGCGACGTCCTGTTTGAACACAATCTGCAGAGCAAGGGAGAGCGGTGGG
>NW_019525167.1:511930-520018 GCF_002814215.2 Seriola lalandi dorsalis | reverse complement strand
ATTCATTTGGACAGCAGATGCTTACTAAGAGGCGATAAAAGCTTGTTGTTGCTGTTTTTTTTAGGGGGATGCAGCATGGCTGACCCCGTGGAGCTGCAGAAGGAGAAACCCTTTACAGTCAGAGGCGGCGGGGGGGGGATACTGTAGGTGAGTGAGGCGATGAATATGTGAGCAGCTCATCTTCCACGGTGACTTCACTTCAAATATGCAGCTTTAAATAAACAACTGTAGGGATCAACCTGAGACAGTAACGGCAGTGTGTCTACCGAGTAACAGCAGACACTTAGTGGATTAAAGTTTTTTATTCACTTTGGCTCCAAAACAGGAGGAAAACAGTTTCGTTTTTACCACTTCATTCATTGACTTTTATTTCCCCGCGTCTGCGGCAGGTGGCGGGGAAATGCCTCGAGTGGAAACGGAAAGCTCGTAGCTAAACTCTGGGACTTGATTAATCATTACAGATACGATCGGTGTGTTTACAGCACATAAACAGCTGGAGAGTCGTGCGGTTTGAACAGCTGTGAGCAGAGATTACGCTTCACCAAGTGTGACTGAGAGAAAACAAAAAAAGATCCAGGGCATAAAAAGAAAAACAAGTGGTTCTGTGGTGAAGAAGTGATTTAAGAAACACTTTAACACTCATTTTATTTTGTTAAAATGTTTTTAATCCTATAAACATTTAATTATATATGTATATGCAAATCATGACACAAGTTTGTGCAAAATCTATTAAGTGTGTGACGATATGCACACAGCCTGTATTCAGAAACTGAGCCTTAAAACCAGCCGTCAGGACTTCTGGAACTTTGTGATGTCACAACAAAGCAGTCACCAAGCCCCGCCCACCTGGACCCACCGTCCAACCCTTTGCAGGATTTGGTTTTTCTGAGTGTTTATACCTGAAATATGCTATATTTTTATTGTATCACTCAGAAAACAGTCAGCCAATTAGAAGAGAGTCTCAGTCTTAAATCCACAAATATATCTTCCATGTGTTTTCATTTGAAGGGCGGCTTCTATTGCTCTTTCTGAAAAGCAGATTTCAGGGTATTTGTTATTACAAAATCTTAAAACTGCAAAACCAACATCTCTCACTGTGACTGATCACGAATGAAATTTTGACCTTGCTTTTCTTCGGTTTGGTTGAGCTCAAAGTAAAAAAAAAAAAAAAAAAGCTTTCACAGTGCACGTGAGCTGCAGACATCTGAAGGTGTGACGGACAAAAACGTCAAGGTAATCAGGAATGAAATCAAAACTCAGAGGTTGAAATGAACAGGTGCATGAGGAGTGAAGTGAGGTGAATGAATGTAACGCTGCAGATCTCTAGTGTCCAGAGCAAGGACGCAGAGAAAACAGCAGAGTGAATGTAAACGTTGTACGTTCAGAGAGGAATTATCACAGAGCTGAATGGACGGGCTGCAGCTCTGACCGCCCACGCCGTCCGCCAAGGTCCCCTGGAAACAATCGATACAGGAGACCGGTTCAATAAAAACCCTGAGACCTTCTCTCTGGGTTTTAGAGATTAATGGAGTATCAGGTTTCTCTCTGCTCTGATTTGCTGACAAACTGCAGCAACGTTACTGAGGTTGGAGGAGGCAGAGTATCAGCAACCTGGAAGTCGTGTAGTATAGTTTAATTATAGTAGTAAGGAGAGTTTAAGGTTTAATAAACACTGATCGGCTCAGTGGAAACAAGTTAGAAAGCTTGAGTAGAAGAAGTAAGAGAAACAAAACCTGGATCAGTTTTCATCTTACAGCTTGTAGATCTTTGTCTCATTCGAGGCAGGAGTCCATCTATCAGACCAACTACAGGATGAATTTCCCCAGAATATTCTATAAATATTGATGATAAATCAGAATAATTTTGATGATCTAACTCGAGGTCTTGATAGTTCCACTTCCCAGAAATCCAGGCACCTTGTAAAACACTTTGGGGATATAAGATTAAAGTCAAGACAGTCTGTCAAATACTATAAGTGCCATGTACAGACTTGTTCATTCTAACGTTCTTCGTCAGCTCTACCTCACCCCACAGAAACCTGGTCACCTGGTAGAGCGTGTACCATGAAGACGTTCACGGTACGTGTTCTACCCACAATTCCTAACTGCGACTTTTGAAGTTAAAAGCATTGAACAACAAGTGCGTCTCAGCTGGTTCGTCACTTTTTTTTTTAGTGTCCCCATGGAAACACTTCCCTTGTGTTGTGAGTATTTGTTTTCTTCAGCGTTGCAGCGCGTTGAGCTCTCAGGGCCACCGTACTTTTCCTGCACATGAAGGTGAAGCCCTTTTGGTACGACATCACTGGAGTTATCTTCTCGTTAGATCCTGATCTTTTTCTCACTGAGGAATTTCACAAATGTCAACAAATCTCCTCAAATAATTCCCAAATGAAATCTATGAAAATCGTTAAAAATATGTGGCCAGAAAATGCAAAGCAGTGACACGGAAATCTGAATCCCCTCTCCTCATTTGGTTGATGGTTGTCGGAAATGAACAGCTGTCACAAATAATTTAAGAAAAGGATACAGCAACTTTCTGAAGATCTTATCAAGGAACATCAGTGACGCCACCATAACGAGCCATTTGTGGTCAACCAAAGACATGTTATTGTTAGTGTGATGTTTATTTTGTTACACTCTTTTTTCAGGGGGGGGGGGCGCCTCACATCCGCCGCTGCGGATACACTCTCATAAATCACTCGTTCTGACCTCCACACCTCAGTGCCTTTGTTGTTGTTATTTTCTTTCATTAACGTCAGTTTGTTATTTCCACTTCTTTCTTCGCTCTGGCCGACGAGCCAATCGTAACAAATTCAGTGCATGTTCAGGATATGAAAACAGGAACCCTCTAATCATCCTTGGGTCTATTTTAAACCGGGACTGATTGTCCTCAGTTCTTGTCAGATTATGTCTTATCGACACCAGGTTTTAACACGGGTCTGTTTCCAAACATACACATCTCCAGCTCTGTACCTGTAATCTTGGTTTTAGAAGGTTCTAACTTTATGTACCTGATAAATCTGTGTTGAAAGCTCGTATTTTCAGGTCTAGGTTTAGGTTTCTGCTGCAACTTTGTGCGTTCAGTTCCAGGATCAAATGTGATTTTCACAGCAGAGGTGGATTTAAATAGCAAACACTTTCATGAATATAGAAAATGTAATTTTTTTTTCTTCTGTAGTGGGTTTGGTTCTGCCGGGGGAATCTGACTCAAATCATGACCCCGCAGCCCTGATCGTGCAACCGTGTCTTTTATAAATTGCGTTTCTATAGAACTAAATCAATTTCTCAATCATGTTGTGATGAGAAACCTCATCTCTGGCCAGATTATGTTCAGAGGCTGTTTTTGGAGCGAATGAAGCGCAGCATTTGTGAACAGAGCTGGGGCTGCTGGGAGGTGTTCAGGGCGGATGGGGGTCGTATGAAGCGCAGGACGTTGATACCAGAGTCCAGGGTTTGAATCCTGAATCCTGACTGTGGTTTAGGCAACAACATTTGAACCGATATTTTTTCTGAAACAAATTTAATTTATTTTCAATAAACATTTTACTGTTGTATGCTGTACCAACATTTTTTATGACTTGCCAAAAACGTGAAAATGTGCATTCAAAGTCGGTGCTCAACTTCAGAAGTTTTGTGGGTAATTTACAACATTTTGTCTTTATGTTATTACAAAATAAAACCCTGTGCTGTTGCAAACTAGTTGTATATAAACATTATTTCTAGGAAACAGGGTTCATCCTCTTGGGAGGTCTGACCAGCAGGACGGGCAGCATCGCCGTCAAGTTACCCGTTTAAATAGTTAAATGAAATATGTGTTAATTAAATGTAAATATGTGGAGACTTGAACAGCTCTTCATTCTGGACTCCTCTGTAACGTCTGCTGTTTATTCTGCAGAGCGTATTGTTTGTTTGTCTTATTGTGTTTAATGACAAAGCTGCGTGTTGCCGCATTTGGAAATAATGTGCAGCGAAGGCATTAATTCTGTATGAACACAGATTCTCTGACGTGAAGTGAAGTGAAGTGAAGTGAAGTGAAGTGGGGGATGGAGACGACAAGGTGGAATAGATGGGGGGGGGGGTTCCCTGAGGCGAGCTGTGGTGATTCATCTCCACGTTGATGTGATTTGTGATGCTTTTATTCATGTTGAATAAGGAAATCGGGGCAGGATAGAATCAAACCGCCCACTCACTTCATTATAAATCTGTTTTCTTTTTTCTTTTTTTTCGGTGTTGTTGTTGTTCTGCTCTTTAGCTCCAATCTGCTGCACTTCCTCTCGGCTTCATCAGCTCCAAACTAATCCACTTCAAGTTCGAGGCTGTTGTCCCCGATGTTAAATTCTCCCTGTGGCGAGGAGTACAGCACGACTGTACGACGATCACACAATACAGTGAATATACAGCGGCTGAAGATCCCGAGACTCGAACATGAAGTTTCCGAGGATTATCTTGAACCTCTGAGCCTTCTGATTTTTCACACCCTCTGAAATCCAACATTTTGGATTTTAAAAATTTGATGCCTGAAGTGTTTCCTGGTCTGAATGAGGAAACAGATTATAAACCCTTTCAGAGTCTACAAGACCAAAAAGTGTGTGGGCTCACAAACATCCAGCCCAATTATGGTTCAGTGCAATGTTAAAAAATAATAATAATAATGTCAACACGTCTCATACTTAAAAATTATTTAGACTCGTGTTTGAATTTTAGCAACATTTAGCAGCTACAGAGCCAGAGGTGGGGGAGACCAAAGACTTTGGGCTTGTTCATCAGGTTCCACATGAATACTGATGTTTGTGATATTAAGTCAAGTGGCCAAAAAAAACAAAACAATCAGCAACTGCAGGTTTAAGGTTTTCAGTTGTTTTTGTGCAGCTTGTTTGACTTTGATTCAGAGTAGTTCCAGGTTTTGGCCATAAAATGTAGCCACTTAAATTACTGTAAAACATTCTAGTATTATATATTATAATAATTATATAATAATAAGTTATTATAATTACAATTATAAAACAAACCAAAAAAAAACAATATTTAACCTCAGCAAACAGTGAGTGTCGTGGCTCATTATTTTAATCTTTTATTAAAAAATAAAATCTGTAAATGTATCAGTTTTTATTGTTGTAAAAAATAGATATGAAAAATCCATTGGAAAAGTATCAGTTGCAGCAAAACAATTTAAGTTTTCTTCCATTCATTTCCTTCAGAGACGATGCAGCTCATTGACATTTACTCCTGTTCCTGCATTTGCTGTTTTTTGCTGTTTACACAAAATTAACGTGAAAATGCATGTATGTAAAATCTGAAGAGAGAAGAGAGAAAATACAGCATTATAGGGGAAAGTTATAACTTACTGTGGTATCAGTTTTCCTGCTCAGCAGAAATCATAAAGGAAACTGGATCTTTTCAGACTGAATTCACCAGTTGAGCTGAAAATGTTTTTTGCTTTAAGATGTTGGTTTTGTTTTTTGTTTTTTTGTTAAACAGCTGGCTGACTGAACAGTGTCGGGCAGCGTGTGATTTTAACTTGGCAGGACGAGGATTTAGTCAGTGTGGTTTGTTGTGGTGAACAGCCGGTGGGGAAACTGTGATAAGATGAGTCAGAATGAGAGGAAAGCCTGCGTCGACTCCACAGAAAACCCTGAGAGGAAGGATATCAGGAAGAGGAGTCAACAGAGAAATGCTGCTTTAAAAACAAACCAGGCAGACTGAAGACTCTGAGTTTGTCTGGAACAGGTGAAGGTCCTGGAGTGTGTGTGGAAAACTTGAATGTGAAGGATTAACTTCACTCCCAGGTAAGAATGAATGACTTGCAGCTGTTGGTCACTAACAGGCACTAATAGTGACACTTAAGCCAAATCTATCTATTGAGTAATGTTGGGTATTGCTTGAAAGGTTTTGAAAGTGCTGCTGATATGATACCTGAGTACAAAACAATACATGCTTTGATACCTTAAGTGCATCACACACCAGACGCATCATAATAATCAAGGTACAGTAGAGGCGTCAATGCCGGGAACAGGACAGAGGAGTATCCTGATGAGATGACACTGCTGGTGTTGGCCTTCACTTTGAAGGATGTTGTTGCATTTAAAAAAAAAAAGTTAACTGTGGTCCAAACACAAGCATGTGAACAAGAGCTAACTCTCTAATTATGATTTAAATCAGGAACTGTCTAATCCTAGAAGGAGTCAAACAAGATTATGACCATGACGAGACATTTGATGCCAACTCTCAGTAATCGGTGCTAATTTTGAACAGTGACTGTGTTGGTTTGGATTTTTGGTTAAAATTGATTCAATGATAATGAGTTTTAACTGGATATAAAGCAGCATCAAACAGAGGAGGCTGCAGCTCTGGAGGCAGAGCAGGTCGGCCATTAATCACAGGGTTGTTGGTTCAGTTCTTTGTCCACATGTTGAAGCGTCTTGAAGGAGACACTGAACCCTAAAGGGTGTGCAAGGGGGGAAAAAAAGTAAAGTAAGAACCTCCACTCTTCTTTGCGTCAGGATAACTATTTGTCTTGAGTGAGCGGCACGACCAGGAACCCTTCGGCAATTCAGACCAATGGTAGTTCATCAAACTTACCAATGAGGCGTCTAGAGTAGAGTAGTTCTAACCAATGGAAGAGCTTGAAACAAGCGATGTAACCACGACAAACCGCTGACAGACACGAGCTTGGTCCTTCGATGTTGATGAAAATACTCTCTGACCCCAGAAGGTTCCCATCCCAGGCAGCGGAGGCACCCGAATTAGTAGTCGTCAATGGTATCTGAGCTCTGAGTCTGTTCTTTGCTTTGTGTTTTTAACAGGAAGCGCAGGGACTCCGGTCATCTTTAACGAGAATGGCGACGCTCCCGGGCGCTACGACATCTTCCAGTATCAGATCAACAA
The DNA here is from genome assembly GCF_002814215.2 of Seriola lalandi dorsalis. Classification (NCBI taxonomy): domain Eukaryota; kingdom Metazoa; phylum Chordata; class Actinopteri; order Carangiformes; family Carangidae; genus Seriola; species Seriola lalandi. The sequence goes on along the minus strand of NW_019525167.1, from coordinate 513,134 downwards.
CAGGTCGACGGCGGAGTACAAGGTCATCGGACACTGGACCAATCAGCTGCATCTAAATGTGAGGACCGCCACTTCTCTTGTTGTTTTAAAGCCTGATAATGGAGATGGTAATGATCATTAACTACTCTTGACCTTCAAAACAGCGGTTTGACAGAACAATCTCACACTTCAAGGTCCACTTACTAACTTAATCAGACGTTTCAACCACATCACATGGTCTTTGGAGACTGACTGGGAGCTTTAAGGGAGAAAGTTGTTCGAAACTTTCCATGTTTCAGAGCAATTTTAGGATTTTCGTTCTCCGTCTTGGACTCAGCAGTTTGAGAAAACAGTTTGAACTCAACTCTTTAGAAATTTTTTGATGTGTTTCCAGCATCAAACACAAACACAACAGGAGGAAGTAACTTTTTTTAAATGCCAGTAAAGCAACAATTACTGCTTTTTCTACTTGAGAAAAAGCGAGAGTAGACTGGCTCTTTCTTCATCAAGAGTCAAATCATGAACGCAAAATCAGAAAACTCTTTTTAGTAACGAAAACACACACCTGGTGCCGTTATTCAGAAGTTAATCGATAAAGAAATAAAATAACACACAACAGATGTTTAAAATCTGCCGAACACGGTGGAGAGGACCGGAGCCACAATGCAGTTCATTCATTCAACCAGGTGTGTTTAAAACCCTCCACCCTGTTTCATCGGTAAAGTAACCGGAGCCTGAAGGGTCAATTCCATTTCTATGGTTACCTGAGATCGGATTTAGAGGAGTTAAATTAAGACTTTATCTCACCATCGTCGAACTAATTAGACACTTGATATTAGACAATGTTACAACAAAGTACAGAAACGTACATATAAACATACACTATGACACGTAAAGTAGATAAACAAACCTCACCAGCTGCACCAAGAGGGAATGAATGATCCAAATCAAATCACAAAAACGGGCATCGCTTCACCTTTTTACCGGAACACAGAAAACATTCTTGATTCCACGTGGTCTTCGTAAGGAAAATGTTACAACTTAAAGTGTCCCGTGCAACACAGGCGCAAACTTTAGTTCCTTGCATATCCAAAACAAATAAAAGAAAATATATAAATCACAAATTAATCACGTAAATAATGTGTGCAAATAAAATATATCAAATGACAACATATAATATTTTTATGGCAGTTAAAAACGTTAACCTGCCTGGCCCCCCCCCCCC
>NW_019525167.1:473218-511910 GCF_002814215.2 Seriola lalandi dorsalis | reverse complement strand
GCCCTGCAGTGGACCACCGGTGACTCCTCCCTGCCGGCCTCGGTGTGCAGCCTGCCCTGCCGGACGGGCGAGAGGAAGAAGGTGGTGAAGGGCGTGCCGTGCTGCTGGCACTGCGAGCGCTGCGAGGGATACCACTTCCAGGCCAGCGAGTTCACCTGCGAGCTCTGCCCTTACGAGAAGAGACCCGACCAGAACCGCACCGGCTGCCAGTCCATCCCCATCATCAAGCTGGAATGGCACTCGCCCTGGGCGCTGGTGCCCGTCTTCATCTCCGTGCTGGGCATCGTCGCCACCACCTTCGTCATCGTCACCTTCGTCCGCTACCACGACACCCCCATCGTGCGCGCCTCTGGGCGGGAGATGAGCTACGTGCTCCTGACAGGTATCTTCCTGTGCTACATCATCACCTTCCCCATGATCGCCGCGCCCGACATCGTCGTCTGCTCCTTCCGCCGCATCTTCCTGGGCCTCGGCATGTGCTTCAGCTACGCCGCGCTGCTCACCAAGACCAACCGCATCCATCGCATCTTCGAACAGGGCAAGAAGGCAGTGACGGCGCCGCGCTTCATCTCACCTGCCTCCCAGCTGGTCATCACCTTCTCGCTCATCTCAGTCCAGCTGCTGGGTGTCCTCATGTGGTTCGCCGTCGACCCGCCGCACACCTTCGTGGATTACGGGGAGCAGCGCACGCAGGATCCCGAGAACGCGCGCGGCGTGCTCAAGTGTGACATCTCTGACCTGTCGCTCATCTGCTCGCTGGGTTACAGCATCCTCTTGATGGTCACATGCACTGTTTACGCCATCAAGACGCGCGGCGTGCCAGAGACCTTCAACGAGGCCAAACCCATTGGATTTACTATGTACACGACCTGCATCATCTGGCTCGCCTTCATCCCCATCTTCTTCGGCACGGCGCAGTCGGCAGAGCGGGTGAGTGCTTCTCTGATATATCTGTCATGTTTTATGTAATGTGGAGCCCCGACAGCAGAGGTTATAAAAGGAAACACACACAGTCAGCACCAGTTCATTTACTCTCACACCTGTAAGGTTTCCTGCGACACTGATGACACCGTGATGAAATCCTGCTGGTTGTCATGGTGAAGCAGAGAATCTCTCACTCTGCAGATGAGAATCTTCTTTCTCTTTTTTATTCTGATGCTTTTTGGTTTTTTTTGCTTATAATTGAGGCAAATCTCAACTTCCTTAATCATGTTTATTTCAAACACTTATACGGAAACTTTACCATCAAAATCCAAAGTCATTTCTAAAACAGTGGATCCTTGATATTCGTCAGAACTATTCAAAAACTAATTTCTCTTCTCTTGCCAGAAACCGTCAGACTTGTTGGCAGATATCGGTTCTAGCTAGCAAATTAGCGTTAGCTTTGTAAGTTGGGAGAAAAGTCAGGTGACCTCATTTTAAAATGAGAAATGGGGTCGTGAATACGCGCTTGATGTCAACACGCCTGATGTTGTGCTAGCAGACTGAGGCTAAAGCTAGCAGGTTCCAAAGCTAAAGGTTTCGCTCTGTGTAGCACGATAGAGCTAATTAGCCTCAGTATATGACAGTGTGGTGGGGGAAGATGTAAAGTAAGTGGACTGAGGGACTACAGTGTGAATCTCCCCGAGTCCAAATTCAACTAGAAGGACACACGGCGAGCGCGGATCTCCGCTGAGGCTAATACGAAACAACATGCACCAGACTTCATAAAGAAAAGTGAAATTCATAGTAAGTGATTCGGATTTGCCCCCGAAATTTAGTGGGTTTGTCACTGGCTCATGCCCCGCCCCTTCACCAACTTAAGTGCAAATCGGTTCAGTACTTTTTGCGTAATGCTGCCGACAAATGAACAGACAGGGGTAAAAAACTACCTTCCTTTGGTAGAGGTAATAATAATATTATCATTTTCAGATGCAGGACTGTCTTTGACTGAGTTTGGAAACACTGATTTGAGTGAGTGATTGATGACTGATTGGTTTCTGATCACCACAGGCTCAGCACGGACGGCTCTGCAGCCTCTCGACACAAAACTAATTAGAGCAGAATTAAATTTAGCACATTCAGACAACAGTTTTTGGGTTGAGCTTGCTGTAAGTGAGCTGCCAGATGGAGGATTTTGCTCATTATCATGTCTGTGGGGAGATCTGGAGGACAGGTGGAGCGATTCACTGAGATTTCCCGCTAAATATAGTTTATCAGTCTTTCTCTGCTGCTACTGTTCAGATACTAAAGATGTTGTATCTGAGTTGTTTTTACTTTGATGGAAAGGGATTACGTTAGGAACGCTCTTCATGGCCGTTAACAACCCTGATACTTGACAGCTGATTTTTCAAGTTTGTGTAAAGCTCCGCGTTGGTCTAGTGTCAGCAACTGCTTTGATGGACTGCCACGAACCAGGTGAAGTTTGCTCTGGTGAAGGGGAAGTGTGTGAACTTCCCATGAGCCCGAGCACCGAAAGAATTTCTTGTTGATACAGTCTTAAAAGTTGCACTTGACAAGTTTATTTTCTTGACCTTGGAAACAGGAGCTGATGAAACTCCATTCATTCACTTTCTCTTTATGGATCCGCCGAACTGCCCCTGCATCACCTACAGAACTGTAAGTTTCAGACACTAAAACTAAAATTCGGGAAGTCTTTATTTATCAATTAAAACAAAGTGCAACAGAAAAAAAAACTAAATCTAGGTTCACAGGTTTGTCAGGTTCTTTGCAGGTAGGTCGTTTGAAGCATCTTGGAGAAACTGCTGCAGCTCTCCTGTGGATTTAGTCAGTCTCGGTTTCTTCTTTCTCTTCATTAAATCCCAGACCGACTCCGTGACGTTGAGATCAGGACTCAGTGGGGGCCACGCCATCTGTCTCAGGACTCCTTGTTCTTCTTGTCTCTGCAGATGGTTCTGTATGTGTGGGCTCGTTGTCGTGCTTCAGAACGAATCTGGGATCAATCAGACGCCTCCCTGATGGTATTATGTGACAGAGAAGAATCTAAACATCTAAAATCCCTAAAACTTTTACTCACTATTGTCTATGTGAGCAACAGACACGTGTTCAGCTCACCCTCTGACTCACAATCCCTCCAGTCAGTCTCCCCTTTCCTATCATCGCTAAAAGTTTGTGAAGCAGATTCATAAAGCAGCAGGATTCACACAGATTTTTTTGCTCAAATGAAAACATTTCCAACCAGCCGGGGTTGTGCCTTCGTGTCTGTTTGCATCGCTTTGGGCGAACTCGTGTCTAGATGAAGGATAGCATCTACATCCGATGCCAGAGATCACGTTTTAACACAGACAGTTGATACCATCTCCCTGATCCAGTTCAATTTGCTGATAAAGACTGTGAGATGGAGTTGAAAGCCCCAGAAAAAAAAAAGCTAGAAAGAGAAACCTTTGAGCTTCGGCTATTTTGTTACACAATCCGAAGAAACAGCTGAGAAACTGAAATGCTCCCTGATCTAATGAGGACTACAAATGCCCGACAGCGGTTTCAGTTTTACCTCCGGTTGTTTTCAACCTGACGGAGCAGATTCTGAGCGACTGCTCAGACCAGAGGAGGAAGATTACATCACCTGACCCTGACCCCAAACAGATGGAGGTGTGACACAAAGTAGCCGGTGGCTTCCCGCTTCCTCGGCTTCAGAAAAACGACTTATTCTGCAGGAAATCTCATGTTTTTACTCACGAGCTGCAGCCAAAACAAACCGAATATCATTTTTACCAAGAAGAACATTTCCCTTTTCATTATACCGAGAGCAACAGCGAACAGACAGTTTGTTTTAAAGCCCCCCGGGCATCCACACAATTAACCGTGGAGAGAAACACAACAAACACCTCAGGCCTCATTATTCACTGCACATTGTTGTGTCTTCTGGTCCTAGTGGCTGTGAAGATGTGACGTTCCATGAAATTAAACCGGGTGAATCAATAAACACCTGTACAGCAAGTAAACATTTAAAATTTAACTACAAGATTTTTTTTTCTTTATGCCCGAGTTGATTTATTCAGTGAAATCACCTGAATGGAAACCGCTCTGTTGCCTCGATACAGGACAGTTTGAAAATATCTTTAAATGGAAATAACAACTAAAGCTGAAGGTATCAGGAAACAGTTTTTACCTAAAGTTAAATCACTGAATTAAGTTGAAGCGCCAGTTGAGATAGAATCACTGAATGTTTAAATGGTAGTTAATGGCAGTTACATTATATATAACAAGAATACATAATGTTGAAGCAGAAGTTGAAACAGATTTAGATGCAGTTGTTCAGTGAAGTTGTTGTGTCATAACATCAGACTTCAAGTGTTAAAGTGTAAGCGGTGAGTAAAGTTGAAATGAAAGAGCTGAAAGGAGTTAAACCGTCAGTTTAAAGAAGAGATCGACCCGATGTTCAATTGTAATATTCAGCATTTTCCGATTATCGGTGATTTTATGTTTTTTTTTAACCAATAAAATAAAATATCTCTGAGTAAACGTGTTACTGCGTTACGTTCTTAAAGGGGAACAGTAAAACATCATCTGATAAACTATGAAATTAAAGAGCATCTTTAAGTCACCAGGTGAATCAGTTCACAGGTGAGAACCGAAATCAACCAATTAACTTCAGTCACTTTGCAGCCTGTGCATACACCTGATAATTACTAATATACACTCATTGTTCAGTTTATTAGGAACATCTAGATACAACTGATGTAAACTAATACAACAGTCCTGCAGTGAATCCTGAAATAGTTTTAGACAGATGTTGATGATCACTGTGGGGCTTGTGTGTAGAGCTGTGTTACATCATACAGGTGTTTCTGTTATGTAGCTACATTCACTGATATGAATGAGGCGGACGAGATAATAGAAACACCTGGATGTTAGGTGAGTGTCTTTATACAGTGGTAGTTTTGTGTTCCAAGTATCAGTTCCCTTGATTACTGATGATCAGTATCTGTATCGGCCCTGAAAAGAACATATCGGTTGAGCCCGGGTTTAAAGGGAAGTACTGAGAACAGATGACATCTTAGTTTGTGTCTAATCACTAAACGGAGTCTGATCAGCTGAAGTGAAAGAGCTGATCACAGATTCGGAGCTGGAGAGGAACTGAAACGTGTAAAAACTGAAAGATGTCAGTAGAAGTCTGGAGTGAAGTGTAAGCTCTGAAAAGAACTGGACTAAATTGGACTAAATTGTGTGTGTGTTGTAGTTTGGTGCAACTTTCTCTTAAATACCAATAACGAGCTCCATGAGTGAGAGGGGGAGGATAACGGCGGAGGGAGACCCGCTGTCTGGGTTCTCCTGGAGCCTGATCACTAAATCTCTATTTGTTTGATCTTGATGTGATCAAAGGGAAGAGGTTCTGAACTCTACATCAATCTCCTGTTACCCTTATACACTCTGCTCACATACTATTATTATATTATCGTTATTAAAATTGACATCCTTCCAACTGAGTCCTGTTTTCACCTGCTGTGTGTCAGAGAAATGTTGATGATGAAACTCGAGGAAATTATTTCTTATGGGATTTATTTTTGGATATGTAGAATTATGGAGTTTAACTTTTGTGTTGATAGATGGGGAGAAAAAAATCCATATAAATCTGGAGTAGTCTGGCAAAGAGACGACGAGTTCTGGATGCTGAGGGGAAAGTAAAAATGTTTCTGAATAAATCAGCAGAGAGTCTCAAAAGTTTGGAAGTAGTACGAGAGTTTGAATAAGTTTTTTCCCCAAGTGATGTATTGGCAGACTGTCGGCACAAGCGCAAGGACAAAATAACAAAAGCATCTCTTGGAGAAGAACTGAGAACCCCTTTCCACCCGGTATTAACATGTGATCCGTACTTGGATATCTTATTTGGAAAAGGCAAAAACACATGTTAATTCATCTGTAACAAATAACTGACAGCCCCGTTTTGTGTTTGGATTGTTTACTTGTATGTTTCCTCTCCTCTCGGCCGGCTGGCTCCAGATCTTATTAGACGTTAAGCTGAGCAGAACGAGCCGAGGCAACCTTCAGAGAGAGAGTTACAGTGACTGAAAAGGCCAAACTGACAGCCGATCAGCGGCGCTGATCCCTCACTAAATGAACAGGCTGACCTCTGACCTCCTGTGTATTTACGGCCCTGAACGCTGACATTTAGCTTCAAGAACAACTCCAGTGTGACTTCAGTCAGATGTGTTGTAAACAAACTGACTTACAGTCACTTTCTCTTTGATATTTTTTCTATTTTGTATCATCCACATGACGACCCCCCCCCCTTAGAAACAGGCTGTAATTATTAAATATGTTCGTATACTGATTATAAATTATAAATAGATAAAGTGCTACAATACAGACCTTCATTTCATCTTACTGTTACAAAGTAGAAGATCAATAAGATTAATTCTTCATATACCATTCACTCTTCAATCAGAAGAGAGGAGGCTCTGAGCCTCTCTTCTGATTGGCTGACTGTTTTCTGAGTGATCCAATATAAATATAGCAGATTGCAGGTAAAAACACTCAGAGAAACCAAATCCTGTAAAGGTTTGGATGGTGGGTCCAGGTGGGCGGGGCTTGGTGACTGCTTTGTTGTGACATCACAAAGTTCCAGAAGTCCTGACGGCTGGTTTTAAGGCTCAGTTTCTGAATACAGGCTGTGTGCATTTCTCTGTGGACTGAGGCTTTGATACTTTCACAGTATTAATATAGAAGCTATAGCTGATCTATAATCACACTACACATGGACACAGACCTTTAGACTGGAGGAGCTTTAATGCATCTCCAATATCTAATAATCCTCTAATAATAGTAATGATACAACACTGCTGAAGCACCTTCACATGGGAACCCTTAGTAACTTTTGCTCTTACTTCTGTACTTGTACTAGTGTTAGGGAAGTTACTTGAAAACCGATATCAGTTATTGATTGAAAAAGTAACTTTGCTAACTACTCAACAGGTTACATCACTTTACTGTCATCACTCAGCTCCATCAAAGGTGACCTTTAGTAACTCCAGATCCTCCACACCTTGTTTTCGAGCCAGTCACACATAGTCGTAGTTTGTTGTTGAACCGTGTTGTGTTGATACAGACAGGTGTTTCTATTTTATTATCCCGTCCGCCCCGTTCATATCAGCGATGGCTGAGTAACAGAAGCTCCTCTCAGACAGATCTAATGGGGCGGTCCGTCCCTCCTTTCGTTGGATGTCACGCTTGCCACTATATTTCCATTTTGTTTTTGGTGCTAGTGGTGCAGGTGAGGAGGCAGGTAATGTCCAAGTGCCTCCACACCATTACTGTTGTCAGTCACAGCCGCAAATGGGAGTGAGGTACCAAGGGTCCCCATTAAAACGCCTTGTTAAACACAGCTCTGAAGCAGAGCAGCGTATTGATCTCTGCACATCTTCATTTGTACTCGAGGTGTTCGGCCGGTTGTACCTGCGTGGCTGCAGTCGATGAAGATGACGGCAGAGTGTTTCTGTCGTCCTGCTCACTGTAATTAACTTATCACGCACTTGTCTGTCGCTTCGTCAGACTCTCACCATGTTATTGATCAAGCCGAATGTCTGTTTTTTGAATAAGTACGAACACTGACTGCTCTGAAATTAGCTCGTTCTCAGTCTTTGTCCGAGCTGCAGAAACAAAATTAATGTTAAAAGAAAAGAAAGAAACTTGATCTGAAAAGGACTAGAGGATAATCAGACCTGATCCAAAATGTATTGGACCTGAACTAATCAGTTGATCTTGTAGGTCTGGAGCAGGAGTCTCCCTCACGACATTTACAGCAGCAGCAGTGTTCGGCTCTGTGCCGGCTGTGTGTCGGCTGTGTGCCGGCTTCAGCTGAGGCCAACAGAGAGAGAGAGAGAGAAAGGGAGAGAGAAGCTAAGGAATGAATAATAAGCACATGAGAGGTGCCGGGGCCCTGAACGCAGCACCAGCCGCCTGAGGAGGCGTTCACATTCACAGGCAGGTAGACGGGAGAAGTCAGGGCTGCTGGGAGAGAGCCCTGCCTCCATACATAATGAACCAGGCTTTGATATTCAGCTGGAGGATCCCAGAGGAGATTACCATGCAGCCTCCACCCACAGCTGCTCCTCCTGGGAACCCAGCTCCTCTGACCCCGACTGATGAGCTACTTTATCATATTAATATGCTAACGGTGACATTATCAGTGTCTACAACAACTTCTCACTGCCAGGATTTTAAGTGGGAGTATTAAAAAATAGCATCAACTCCTCTCTGACACATGGATCTTACATCTCCTGATGGAATAAGCTCAAATTTTTACCAAACCACATAAGACACGTGAAGCTTTGGAGGTAGAAGTAGTAGTTTTCTCTCTCTTGGTGACTCTAGGCTAACAGTTTCCCCCTGCTTCCAGTCTTTATGCTAAGCTAGGCTAAACATGTTCTGGATGCACAGAGGTGAACCTGATCCTTCTGACGCTTCTGAGCCAAGAAGGGTTCACCTGGATGTGAACTGTTCCTTTAAGATGAATTCTCCCCGTCACCGTCACTTTCCTCTTTCTTTTTCTGATCATTGAATCATTCAGATTTACTTAGATATAAAGTTTTCAAAGATTTCTGACACTTTCAGACTGTTGTCATGGACACCAGAATTTTAAAGTCACAGCATTGTACCTGGATTATTTTAATGACGAAGCATTTGTTTTGAAAATCTTATCAAAGAATATGTATTACATATTTATAAAAATTGCTATACAGAGACATAATTGCTGTAATATAATGTAAATACATTGAATGTCTGCTTCAGAAACAACGCAGACCACAGATCGCAGCAAAAACTGATTTGATTTATCTTAATCTTGAGGATTATAACTTTAAACAGTTATTAAAATGAAGCAATTAATTATATTTAAATGAATTAAAAAAATAAGGGAATTATTACTTTTATACGTATAATTATAGAATAATACATCGATGCCTTTATCCAATAGACAAAGCATGAAGAAATCAATAATACTCATCAATATTGTTCAAAATCATTCTTTTAATAAACTAAAATTAAGAAGAGGCGCAAAAATAATTAGTCTGTGTCGTTTGTGTTGCTGCAGATAAAGAACAGAAGCTGGTTTGCTGGATATGAAAGTGTTGAGATGCTCGTTAATGTCCCGATTAAAGTATTTCATGGTGAAAAATGGTAATTTATTTAATTCATTTGTCTTTAAACGATAATTTCACAGATTTAATCCCTAACCAAGAATCCACCTTGACACCCGACGTGTTTGTTTTAGTTGCTGAACGACATAAAAACCCTCAGTTGATGCTTTTTCAACTGATTCCATTTATTCTACTTCTCCTTTTTTACGAAAAAAGAAATACTGCGTGTGAGCAGCAATCGGCTTCGCTCAGCTGCTCATCTTCTTCATGAGCCTCAGACCTGTTGAGAGGAAGTCGATACCAACCACAGCGTTACCGCCTGCCCTCCGCAGCTGTCGTTTAAGCAGAGGTTGCTCCGGGCCAGATGAAGAGATCATTTCACCTGTTTACAGCAGAGAGAAAGAGAGATGAGCAGGAACGACAGGAATCCTAATGTCTCTCCGAAAAACTTCCCCAGTCTGAAACCTGACACCTCAAACACTCTCATGACGAAGAGCTCTCACCTCTGCCGTATTATTAAGGAATAAATGACGTTAAGGTTTGATAATTTGCTAAGATGAAACACCCGTAAATGCTCCTGAGGGGCTCGGTGACCTGGAGCTTCCTCTCAGTGTCTCTGGGAGGTAAAAATCTTTATTAGATTTTTCTGAGGGATCAATATGAGAATCTGCTCATCCACAGAACTCGAAATGGATCAAAGTCGAGCGGAAAAAGTTTTTACAGAGGGATCAGATCATGAAGCCGCGATTGATCGTTGAGTTTCATGCTAATTTTATTGTATAATCGCTTTTTGTTTTTATCTTTTTATGCAAGAGCCGGAAGCATTTTACGCCTCGACAGAACCTCTTCAACCTCTGTATGTTTTGCCTCAGGATTGCATCTACGCTTTTTGTGGATGATGTAGTCCTGCTGGCTTCGAAACAAGACCGTCTGCAGCTGAGTGTGGAGCGGGTCGGGTCGGGTCGGAGTCAGCTGCAGGAGAGCGTCTCAGGGCAGAACTGCTTCCCAGGCCGCCGTCATGCAAACCGTCAGAGCGCTAACACAAGTTGTTGATGTAACAGGCCACGAATGTTCATCTGGGAGACAAAAGATCCAGATTACAAAATACAAAAATGTGTGACTGGCCAATAAACTTGAAGAAAATGCTCAATAATAATCTTAGTATTAATAATAATTATAATAATTTGTTATTAAAGTGGAGGCTACATGTGCGCCATGTAGTCATAGCAGAAATATGTAAATATTTACATATATTTATAATTAAACTGTTTTCTGGTCACAAGTCTTCACTCATCCACAACAGGAGGTGAAGTGATGCATGATGTCACCTCATCGCTGCTTGTTGTATTATTGCTGGTGAAGTTGACTGTTCACGTCCACCGCTGTGTCAGGGTTTTCTTCATGAGTGAAAGTAAGAGATTGGTGCGGGTGTTGAACCAGCAGATAATATACTGAAAGGTGATGTAAACAAGCAGCTTTAGTTAGTTTCTGTGCAGCTGCAGTCATCCTTCAGGGCGACTCCTACAGGTGGCGTCTTGTCATCACAGGTCAACTCATCAAGACACTCCACTGTCCTGTTTCCAAGCACCGTCCCCTGAGCGCTTCACTCTCTGCATGATGCGTTTAATATCCCAATCCAAAAGCAGCAGAACCTTCAAATGAAACTTCCTATCAGGATCCTCCTGGACCACTTCCTGTGCAGGTTGTCAGGGAGTGGAGGAGATCCACTGTTTATTCATGTTAACTAAGTTAGTCTAGATATACTGTTACAGCGCTCAGCGGACTCCTCAAACTTCCTCGTTCTGTAACTCAACCCAGAAAAACTGCCGAGTCCAAAAGTGTCATCAGTGAGAGGATTTATTGGAGCTGATGCCTGATGTCATAAAAGTTATTGAGTGTGTCTTTAGGGAGGGTTTTTCTTTTTTTAACTTTAAGGAAACACATTGAACTTTGTGAGTGTGTGTTTGTGAGTGGGAAGCCAGTGAGGGATTACGTGATTATTATGAGGTGAAAAAAAACAGAGAAACAGGAAAAAGGAAATCCAGTAAGAGATTTGAGCACAGAGCTGTGGAGGGAATACTTTTTCTTTTTTCTCAAAATCTTGAGGGAAGTAGTTTTTGCAGATTCTTTGCCTGATAATTGGATCTGCCTGAACCGGAGCTTTCACTGAAGTACAGTACGTGCCAACACAAAAAAAATACATATATATAAATATATATAAGAATGCTGAAAGTTGTTTCTGCTCGAGGTCAAGAATGTACTTTTGTGGAAGAGAACGGGACAAATTAAAGCAACTAGAGAAACGTGGTGAAGACTCAGTGCGACTGTTGAGTCATGAAACTCGATCGCAGCTGCGGACGAGTTCAGCAGATGGAGAACCTGTGGGCGACGCTGCCCAGCATTTGTGAATCTCCCAAAAAAAAAAAAACGTCGGTGGCGTAATGAGTTTAAATCAGAGTGCCGCAGTCGGTCCCTCCGATAACACTGGTTGCAAACTGATGGAGAATGAGCTCATTATGCTGAATATTCTTGTGTTTTATGATCCTCCCCCGGTTCATCCACCTGGTCTCTCCTCTCCCTCCTGCCGCTGACGTTCACATTAAATATTTGCTGCTCCAGTTTCCCCTCGGGCCTCAGCTGCTCTCGGCCTTTCACAGTCATGAGCTTTAAACCAGTTCTGCTTTGATCAGACAGCGAGGTGGCGTCCGGGTCACACGGACAGAGAGATGTACGGTCACAGGATTCAGCCTCCATTAACCTCCTGAACCTTCGCTTCCACCTCAAACTCCCCGGTTAAGTAGATTTAAAGTTGGATGATTCTCAAACTGAGTGAAACCATGAGACTTTTTTATGACTTTTCAGATACATATCCCCAAACGAATAAGATAACCCATAATCCACCTCTCCGCTCTCCGTGTTTGCTCCTTCTGTTCCAGACGATCTTTCTGAATTAGATTCTAAATTAGTTATAACTGCATAATTTTAACAAATATTACACCTGCTGAACAACCATGTTTAGCACTATAAAGACAAAGAACAGCTGAGGCTGATGGGAGTAAGGTAGCCTGAATGGGTCGACCTTCATTTCCACGGGGCGTCATCAAAGGTCGCAGGACAAAATGCCTCTGGACACAAGGGAAGAAACCTACCACTGATCAGAGCAGTGAAACGTGACGTAGAGCAGAAAAAATACATTTGAAACTTGTGCGGCAAACATATTTTTCTAATCAACAAACGCTGTAGTTGTTCTTTTTTTAGAGGAAATATGTTTCACCTCAAATGTGAAGCTGACAGTGGCGCTAGAGGAAAAGGCAGAAGAGGCGGCGGCGGCGGCGGACACATCAGAAAACTGTCCAGTGGAAGCAGAGCATGTAAATTAAGTGCTCAACACAACACACCCTCAGATCCTGTCAACTGGTTTGTGTCCGTGCGTGTGAACGCACCATTAAGACTGAGTGGTCGTCCTTCCAGCGCTTTCTCTCCTCCACTCGTGTCACCGGGCGCTGACTTTCACGCCGCTCACGTCATAACAGCTTGTTTCGGAGAGGCCACATAAATCACTTCAGAGCTTGTTTTTTCTCTCAGGCGCACAAATGACTTCATGCTTCACTGTCTGTCATACATTTTCATAATGATTCCTCGATGCGTCGCCGGAATCACCGCCGCCGTTGTTTTGGGCTCTTGGGGGGAGTCGGGGGGGTTGGGAGGGGGACTCGCCATCTGTCACCACATTTCCTGCCTTCCTCTGCGTCCTGGTGGCGGCGCCCCGTCAAGGATTCCCCACTGTCAGTTTGACACTCAGTCAGAGGGCCATTAACCCGGGGCCTCGACTTAACGTGGGGCCGGTTGCCATGGCAATACCGGATGAGCTGCGGTGGCAGTTGGCGGGCAGTTGTGTGTGTGTTGGTGGCAGTGCGCAGGTGTGTTGTGACAGATGCCGCAGGGTGGGGAGAGGACACACAGGTTTGTGCTGCCTGGTTGAGCTCTGCATGGTGTGTGTGGTTGAGCGAGCTTGAATCAGACTCTCTCTCTCTCTCTCTCTCTCTCTGATAACTGAGTCGATGTTTCCTCCTCCTGCAGTCGTCGTTTCAACCCAAAACGAGTTTTATCAGCGTCACCGGTGGCGACGACACTTTGGTGCTTCCAGTCACAAGCACGCACAGCAGACGTTCGCTGCCTTTTACCCACGATGCACTGGATGCGGCTGCGTCTCGTTTTGCCTCTGTCGCAGCTGTTGAAGACGATCCGTTGCTTCCAGCTGGTGAGCTGATGTCCACCGGAGCGTCGCACTCGCAGCTCTTTTCTCTGCTCCACCATCGTCTCTCTCCGGGTCTGAATCTGCTGCAGCAGCTCACACCTGCGAAGCCTGAAACTCACCTGTGAACTCGTATAAACGTATTTGTCTTTTTACTGAAGAGGTCGGCAAGTAAGTTTGACCTCGTGCCATTTTTTGTGGAATCCTTTAGATGGCGGCCAGAACGTCATCAACGCCCAATTTAAGAAATTGATAATAATGAAGCTGGAATTCACTTAGTTAATGTTCATGTGGCTCACAGTCACATATTTACTGAACAGGTGTTGTTGTTATGACACATCGTATGTCCTGCAGTTTTTAAGAGGTCTGTCAACAGCTTCCTGATGGAACCTTTCAGAATAAAAGCTTACAATAGCTTGAAATAAATCAGTGCTGAGAAAAAAAAAGAACTTTCTCACGCTGTTATTTTGTGGACGAAATCGCTAAAGAGGAAGTGATTCTGTGGGTAACTGTTGCTGCCAAGATGGAGATGTATTTTACGGACTACAGCCCAAGTGATAATGAGCATCTTCAGGTGACGGTAGATTCTCTACTTGGACATTAAAGCTAAATGTAGGACAGTCAGTCCCACACAAAATCAGATTATCAAAAATATAATTAAAATTATTGCTGGCGGACCAGTTTTGGTCCGCTGGCCACCAGTTGCCAACCACTGATTTACTGTATTTAAAGTATTTTTTCTTGTTTGTTTCCGTCACTTCTCTAAAGTCTGTGAAGCAGCAGAACGAGTTTTTACCGTTTTTCTTCTAATATTCACTGTGTGCTGAAAATGTGTTTTAATCTGCTGTAAAGAATGAAAAATGTCAGTAAAACAGCTGTTAACAATATATTATGATGGTTTAGGTGTTATATTTCAACACATCAGATTTTGTCAGTGATAGAAAGATAAAGTCTTGAACTTATTTAAAAAATAAAAAATAAAACAAAACAAGCACCAAACACAGACGATTGAATCAAGAAATTATGTGACATCAGTTTATAAAGCTGTGATGATAAAGTAAACAAAAAGTTGGACATTTAATCTCCCATCATTCAACTCTGGAAGAGTTGGACTCATTGCTAATCAAGCTAGCACTAGCATGAGGCTCTAAAGCCCCTCCCACCACCTCTCCTCAAAAAGGTACATACTGTGGCTTTAAACGACAGCGAGCCGTCACAGCATGACAGAGATAACAACACACAGGATCAATAGCCTCACACTGGCTCATAAATGCAGCACGGAGCCTAATGATGCGTTCAGGGTCATCCGTCAAAGCGAGACGAGGAGAAAGCGTCGCGGCGTTTCTCTGCTCTGCTGTGGATGGTGTTTAAAGACGGAGATTATCGGGAGTTAATGATCATCCAGCTGCTCACACGACGGAGCTCCAGCAGTTCGTCCACTACTGAAAACATCAGGTTGGCACGGACGCAGTTAACGAGGTGACGGGAGGAGGCGCCGCGAGAGCCGCTCTGTGTCATCATTACTGTGTTTCAAAGCTCAGACCGCGGTGTCCACCTATTTGTTTCTAGTTCATGTTTTTATAGGTTTATTTCCCTCAGGTGCATCAACCTTAATCTTACACAATTATGAACACGACATAATTGTCTATTTGTTTTTATATGTTTATTATGTTTCTGAATGCAGTATATTTAGTGTATTTATTTTATACATGTGTTCTACTTACTTTTATTTATTTTAGCGTCCCTTGTACAGCACTACACGCTACAAATGTGTCATAAATAAAGTTGAATTTCCCCAATTTAGCATTTATTAGCAGTAAAGAAACATTTAATAAATTGTTTCTAAAACACTATAATGTAATTACAGGCAGGTGTAAGTGTTTATTAATACACAGTATGTGTCAACAATTATTCCAACTTCTTCTAAAAAATGTTCTTCTATATTATTACCACAGAAGGAATTACAATTACAATTAAGTACTTGCTTACAGTTACATTATAGTCTGGTATAAACCATTTATTAAATGTTTATATACTGCTTAATAATGTTGAGGAGTGGGACAATGAAACCGTACACTCACTGCAGCATGTCAGCACAGCAATAAAAGTCCTGATTAGAAATTAAGTTTCTGTCCACTGAAACACACATGAGGGCTTTTAATTTGAAACAGTTACAGGAAGTGTAACAGGGTAAACGGGAGCAGATCAAATCAAATATTAACTAATACTAATATGAGCAATAATACATATCAAACAGAGGGAATTAGAAACAAAAGCCCGCCTCTAACGAAGGCGTTACCTTAATGAGTCGAGGTAAATAAAGGTCCCGAGGAAAGACGGTTGTTGAAAACTGTGAACATCCCCTGACAATAAAATAGAAAGTTTTGGCGCCAAATGCTTTTAAAAAAGCAACAGCAAAATGGGAAATAATCCAACACTCGGCCGACCAATGGTGTAACTTCATCACTCGGCCTCAGCTCAAAAAGCAGCAAAGAGGAAGTAATGTAACCTGTAAATCTGATCCGCGCACTCCACTACAACACAGGAAACAGGAAGCCAAAATTCACCACCATGACTTTCCCACCAGTCAGCCGGAGGGTAAACACTCCCGACAGGCTGCCTGAGCAGACGATGTCATCAGCCACAAACGCCAGTGTCACCACATTGATTCCAGTAAATGAACCGAGCCGGGTCGACCATCTGTTGGTTTTAATGAAGACTGATGGAGAAATAACCGCTGAGCTCCGTCCTTCAGACCATCAGATCCTCAGGTTTATCCGTTTGTCCCGGAGTGAAAATCATCGAAACACCGTGGGCGAGGCGATGAAAGTTTGTCAGGCGTAGCGGGTCGCGCCGGAGAGACGCTTAATAAAATGTGAGCAAACAAATGAGGGAGAGAAATAAAAGTTTGTTTGTGGGAGAGGACAAACAACAATTAATATTTTTAGAAAATGTTTTAAGGGAACAAAGAGATTCATTTGTACAGAGCATGACAAGTTCATATTAAATAATGTGTGTATAAGTCAACAGCACATACACCACTGTTCAGCCTGATGTAGTTTAAATTAAACATGGATGATTTCGTCTAAATGAAAACCCTGAATTTAAAGTTTATCTTTAAATTTGGACGGAGATCTGTGGATATACTTCACATTTCATGTTTTTTAAAATGTTGCTATAAATCAGTTATTCATGTTACAAATTGGTATTTTGTGAAATTAAAAACTGGTTTGTGATTGGTCATCCTCTAAACCCCCCCCCCCCCCCCCCCCCCCCCCCACTCCTCAGATGTACATCCAGACGGCCACGCTGACCGTCTCCCTCAGCCTCAGCGCCTCCGTCTCTCTGGGCATGCTCTACATGCCGAAGGTCTACATCATCATCTTCCACCCCGAGCAGAACGTCCCCAAACGCAAGCGCAGCTTCAAGGCCATCGTCACCGCCGCCACCATGACCAGCAAGCTGTCGCAGCTGGCGGCCGAGCGGCCCAACGGCGAGGTGAAGACGGAGCTGTGCGAGGGCGTGGAGGCCAGCGGTGAGTGGAGGAGGGGCTTGTTAGGATGTTTTAGGTGGAACCCGATTGGTTGACAGCTGGTGTCACGGTTTAATGCTTTTGTACAGGTGTCAGTCGGATCAGTTATAGGCGACTTACAGGTAGATGATGCTCGTACACTCACAGGACGACGTCTTATCAAACATCATGTTGAAAGTTCCTTTTCTGTTCAGATTACGTTTTTACCTGTTAACAAACCTACGTGTTCTGATCCAGAAATTAAGAAAATAAGTAAGTTCAAAATCCCAAACGATGTGATATTCAGTATTTATGTTGTTTAGTTTTACAAAAACACCATTTCCCATAAGCCCCAGACCATAGCTGCCAACCTGGCCGCAGAGGTATTTTAAGTGGGCTGACGAGTCATTTGCAAAAACCTAATAAACTTATATATTAAAAAATTTAAATATAAATAATGTTTTTAAATGTTTTATTCCTGTATTAAGGCCGATAACTGTGATAAGCCAATAATAGGAACTTTTGTGTTGTCACTTCGCCGCCGCACCACTTCGTGTACTACGTATTGAGCGCTAAAAAATTACAGCCATTGCAAAAATTTGGAGTATCAAAAATGGTTAGCTGGTTAGCAACAGGAAAGAAAGACAGATGGTGAACTGATGAGCGGGCTGCCAACATTTTTGAGATTTTCACGTGGGCCATTAGTTGGAAAAGGAGGCGAGTCCGTGAACAACTTTAGAAACGAGCGTTCATGGAGGGAAACCAAGTTAGAATGACGCAACAACCCGCCCTGCTGCACTTGTAGTTCATTTTTCACGGGAGCTGTAGTTTCACGTACGGTTCCTGCTGTGGTGGCTGGTGATTTGACCCAGAATATGGAAAGTTAAACCTCAGGGATCACGCTTCATCTTTCCAGAGACACCAAAGAAAGAAATGCTAAATTGAGAGATTGCATCTGGGTTACAGAAGCTCGTCTAAACCTGACGTAAAAGACTTCAGCTCTCTGTAGGTGAGTGAGCCTGAGGCAACGGAGCTAATTAGAATGGGTAACCACAGACTTTTGGCCATAGGTGTCTGATTCTGGAGAGCAAGAACAAGAAGCACTGCTCCTCCAAAAATCACAGTAGAAGCATTTTCAGTCTGGCAGAAATAATGATGAACAAGCAGAAGACGTGTGAAGTTGATACTGTTAATAATTCTCTGAACACTGTGGGAGGAAGAGTCAGTTTCTCTGTAAAGACTTTCGATATCTGGCGTCTTGCAGGTGAAGAGTCAGAGTGAAGCCTCTCCACTGTAATGAGGATTTAACAGGAAGCTGACGTTCAGACGCCACCTGAGACCAGATCTGATGAAGCCAAACTGTTTACAGCTCAGAGTTACACTTCAAAGCCGCTTCTCCGTCCGTCAGCAGAAAAGTGGGAGAGGTCGGATTGTTTACTCGTCGGAGATGTGCTGACTGAACTGATCTGCTTTATCTAACAAGCAGCAGCTTCTCACATCAGTTTTATTTTTCTCAACCTTGCACGAGGCTGAACTTCCTCACTTCTTTTATCTTGAGTGCTCGGTGTGAGGGGAAGAAGTCACCAAGAAGTAAAAGATTCAGTTGTGAGAAACTACATGAGGTGAAAATGCTTGTGAGGCGTGTTTGATCCACAATATCTAAGCAACTGCCAGATATGTTAGCTTTGTAGTTAGCAGTGGGGGGAGCATCGGTGCCGTCGGAGAGAATCATTTTCTACCGATCTTACTGTCCTAAAACCGTGAAAACAGAGTCGTCCGCCCGTTTTGTTTTGTTGTCGCTAGGCAGAAAACAGGTGAAAAGTCTAAATAATCTCCTTTCCTAACCACTTCTCCTCGACACTCGATGGAAAACGTCATTAAGTCATGGAAAGATGCGAAGGAGAATTAATATGGACTTTGGAAAAGATGATCGTTGTGCGGAGAGAACCCGACTGCGCTTAAACTTAGCTCTTTTTTTTTTTTACTAACTTTATTTATAACACCACAGAAACAAACTGAACAGGATTGAAATGTTGACATTCACATTTATGTGGGTCATGGCTGCTGCTCAGATACTTCCAGGTCATTTCACTCAGTTTCACCTTCCTAAGCAAAAAAGACTTTTCGACTGCAGCCATTGGCTAGGACTTCATCATATAACTCACCTGTTTAAATTTTATCAAGGCTTAAAGTTATGGAGAATTGAGGGTGCGGCCTCTTTGAGTGACAAGTGGGTTGAGCGTATGCTTGCCACAAACCGGCATGAACCGAAGCCTCGGCTTCACATACGCCCCTCCTCTTTGCCCGTTTTTGGATTAGCTGGGTGTTAGGTGGCGGAGTCAGGCACTGCCAAGATGGCGACGGCGGAGCAGCTCACTCTGAGCGGCTCACTCTGAGCTTCAGAAACCTGTGTGTAACCTTAATTTACAGTCTATGCTCAGGAGCAGGAGTCAGGGCCCAACTCGGGGTCCAACTCAGGGTCTAGCTCTGCGTTGGTTCTGGCACTGGACAGCTGAGGGTCTGGGTTGCTGGGCAGTTTAGGGGACCTACATCTTCGTGGTCCACACTTTCTTCTACTGCGACCCCTAGATACCTCCTGGAAAAGTAAGGAACGCGACAGAAGGAAGGTGGACAGTCTGAAGACATGTGGTGGATGTATGACAGGAATCGTGACACATAGTTTGTTTATTCATCACATGTGAAGTGTCAGTCTTTTATTATTTTATGTTTGTGATTCACTGACATTTGAAAATCTGTTCAACTTCCAGGGGAGTCACTTTACAAACCTGCTCTTTTCTTTTCTCTCCTCAGTGCCTCCAACAAAAACCACCTACGTCAGCTACACCAACCACGCCATGTGAAGAAACGACACCTCCGACACAAGGACGTCCCTGACGAGGAGGTTTCTGTCAGACGCAGACGAGGCAGAGATGAGGTGCTCTGAACAATCTGAAGGAACAGAACGACTGACAAACTGAACCAACACATCCATGGTGTTTCTATGTTTACAGACCGCAGGGAATCGGGCCTGAGCGGCGCCGAAAACCTGAAAGGATCACGACTAAAAACCATCTGAGAGACCGCGAGGAAGCAGGAGGATGGAACTGAAAAACTAAAAAAAAACTAAAAAACGTAAACTAGTCTTTAAAAAAGAAATCCAAAAAAAAGAAATTGTGGAGATCAACCATATTTGTTGTTATTCTAATTGTACGTTTAAAAAAAGAAAAAAAAGAAAATGAAAAAACTTGTGGCTGTGAAAATTTCTGATTCTTGTCTCATGTCGTCCGTCCGTCGACCTGCATTATGACATGAGTCCGTCGCTGGTTGCGGCTAACGGAACGGTAGCTTTTGGATGTGAAATGTTGAAATGCTGTGGTTGAATTGAAGCATGCCCGTTTTTATACAAATTATCTATTTATAATAAAGGAATGTTTCACAGGTCGGTGTTGTGTTTGGGTCTGTTTGAGGGGGAACGTTCGAATAAGAACGTAAGAACAATATGTGCATTACTGTTGTTTTGTTTTGGGTTTGGTGTCTTCTTGAATTTCTTTTTCAGTTTAATGTCGTCTACTTCCTGGAAACAGAAAATGTCCAGAGACGCTGATGATCCTCCAGTGTGAGAGTCTTGACATCAGGTATCAGGTGAGTACGGTTCATCATATCCATCCATTTTTACAGGAAGTGTGTCTGAAACAAATTGAGTCAACAGACTGTTTGATCTCCCTCGTGATTACCCGTAAAATTAAGTTTCTTTATCCTTACATTTGCATTTAGGTAAATTGTATTAAACAAATAAAATTAAAGGTCCATATTTTACATTTTTATTTTGAAGTGTTGATCCATGAGAAGATATATTTGTGGTTTTAGGAACCAAAAACCATCTCAGTGTAGTTTTACATCTCCTCTCTCAGGTTTCTCATTGGAGCTCTAGTAACAACAGGTCGGTGAGCCAATCAGAAGAGAGGAGGCTCTGAGCCTCTCTTCTGATTGGCTGACTGTTTTCTGAGTGATCCAATAAAAATACAGCAGATTTCAGGTAAAACACTCAGAGAAACCAAATCCTGCCAGTTTTGAATGGTGGGTCCAGGTGGGCGGGGCTTGGGGCGTGGCTGAGCAATGACTGCTTCATTGTGACATCACAAAGTTCCAGAAGTCCTGACTGCTGGTTTTAAGGCTCAGTTTCTTTAATGCATCTCCAATATATAATAATGCTAAGAAACGTGACCTATTTATTCAAGAGAAGAGAAGAACCAACAACAAATACTACAACATGGGAAAAAGCTTCAGAGCAGGAAACAAACAGAAACTCCATGTGCTCTGGATTTGACCTTTAATACCACACCAACCTGAGTCTGTCAGGAAACTCTGCACAGTGTGCGCCTCATTACAGACTTTTAAAAAAACACAGTCGATGTGATCGATACGGGTGGTGGAACAGAAGAGGCCAGATCGATACGAGCTGCCAGAGAGAACTCCTCATGCATGTAATGAATATTTCTGCATCTCCTGGCAGAGGAGAAGAAGAAGAGGAGGAGGAGGAGGAGGACAGGTAGAGTCGACGTGATGAAGCCTGCGGGCGTCCTCCTGCTTTTATTTCCCCCGACGCCGCTCTCATTTCTCGCGTTTGCAGCCAGCTGAAAGAAAAGAAGCTCCAACTCCGACGCTGAAATGAATCCTGAGGATGAAACGGCTCGTCTGGATCCCCCCACAGGTTTTTGATTCTGGGTTTTCTGTTTGATCAGGTGTTGGCTGTCCTCAGGCTCAGCTGTTTATCAGCCTTCAGGTAAGAGTTTGGATTCCCTGCTTTGGGACGTCTGCACTCAGTCTAAGAGGAACTCCACCTGTGTTTACAAGTTACATTAAATGTTTATCTTACAGCTGTGGTTTTATGCACACTGTGTGTCTGCTGGTGACACGGTAGTGCAGTGGTTAAGGAGGTTCTGGATTCGAACCTGTCAGCCGGAGTTTGCATGTTCTCCTTCTACCTGTGTGGGTTTCCTCCGTGTATTCCGACTTCCTCCATGCAGGTGTAGGTTTATTGGTGACTCTTAACTGCCCATAGGTGTGATTTATTTATAGATAGATAGATAGATGGATAGATAGATAGATAGATAGATAGATAGATAGATAGATAGATACTTTATTTATACCCTAAGGGAAATTCAGGATGTTCAACATGTTTACAGCTTTAGAGCTTTAGTCAGTGTATCTACAAAGGTCTGAGTTCGGTTTCCTCGAAAAAAGGCTTTCGAAGGTATTAAAGTCTTAAATTTCATTGATAAAACTGTTCTATTACTATATTCATATTTTATATACATATCGTATTTTCAGATGGGTTTTCATCTCTTGTTTTTGGAGTTTCAGTCAGTGTGAAATAAATGTAAATCATTTCTTGTTCTTGATAATTGTAGGTCTCGTTCTCCCGTCGTTCTGTGACCGTTATGTGTGTGATGAAGGTATTAAATTGATTTCTAGTTGGTGTTCGGAGACAGTCCTGTCAAAAATGATCCCAGAGGTCATCTTTGTTGGAAGCTTATTACGACCCACGGTTCTGTTTTATTGTGAGGCGACCTCTAGTGGCTGTAGTTAATATTACAGGAGCAAATTACGAGGTGAGGTGGTGACGTAGGATACATGTCTGTATGGGTTAAGGGTCCTCAAAACACAGGAGTTTGACACTGTTTCACACTGTTTCAAACTGATGGTGTTGCTTCTGTTATCGGTGAATGTGTTTATTATTGTAGCCATGACGACAAATGGCCCATGTGCTCATTTGGTTGTTGGTAGGCAGATTTTGTAACCTTTCAACAAAGCTAGCCATTTTCTCTGTTTTAAGTCTTTGTGCTAAGCTAACCAGCTGCTGCCTTCTTGACTAACTCACCACCAGAAAGTGAGAGGTGGAACTGATCTGATGAAAAGTCAAACTCTTCCTCTCAACTGCCCAAACTCGCCTCCAACAGTGAAGGGACTGTGAATATGTGTCAACAGAGAGAGGAATGTGTCGATCTGATTATTTCTATTCATGTTTCAGACGAAGTTACGGCTGATGAATATTGACATCGTCGTCCCACAGCGACCCATTAACTGCAGCTCGACGTCCGTCCCACTTCTGTCTGCTAACTTGGTGACAGAGCTGCAGGTTTCAGACTGAACGGTCTCTCAGCTGCTGTTCTCCAACACTCACTCCTCCTCCGTTTAATGAGTACATACAGGTCACTCTGATTCTCTGACATTTTACATTTTATTAACTTGTGACATCACGGTGTACAGCCATAGTTACCTGAGCTGTTCTTCTCCTGTGTGAGAATATTCAGTCTGTAGCGAGAAAAAAAAACTTTCATCTGCTCAATGTGTCTTTAAAAAAAAAAAGGTTCAGAGGTTGTTTGTTCAGTCAAATGGAACTGATGTGATGTTGACCTCTGACCCCCACCACACAACATTCAAGGGGGCAATTAAGTTTAAACATACAGACGCATAGCTGAGAGAGGAAATGAAACGGACGCATTGATAACCTGCTGTTTTATCACTGAACCTTGAAACAGGTCGCTGTGAAAACTGCAGATTTCAGTCGGACCTCAGACCTTCAGCTTGTGGACGACTGCTGATGACCTGCTCTGTAAACAAACATCCTGCAACATTCAGATGTGATTAGTCTACAGTCTGCCCCAATTCAGGGGCCACATCCTTCAAATGCTGCATTTGAAGAACCGTTGTGTCACAGCGGCGTTACTGAACTGTCTCATTTCAAAAGGCTCCCTCAAATGCATCCTTCTTTTCCTGGGCAACAAAGGCTCCAACAGGTGGATCGCTCGTGGTCCAACCTTTCCCAAGATCCATTGCACCGGTAATGAAACTAATATGGCCGACAGAGAGCCTGGGGATTACACCTTTAAGTGTAAGTATTGGGTTTCGGCTCAGTTCAACAGTTAATGGTACAACTGTTCGAAACCACCACAGTCCTTAAAACCTCAAGTTTTTGTGGAAAAAATACAGTCACATGTCGTCAAGGTTGCTAGGTGACAGGAGCCATCTTACTTGTCTTCTCTACCTTGCTTTGCTTCCCAGCATGTCGTCAAAATGTAGAAAATTCAACAACTTGCAGTTTTTGAAAAAGAAAAATTGATGACCTGGCGACTTTCTAGATCAAGGTATATTACATGCCTTCCCTCTTTAACTGCTTTTGATGGGCTTCACTATCCGTCTTTCTGTTGGTATATCACCTTTTGAGCTTCTCACCTGTCATTGCTTTTGCTTTGATTATCAAAGCACTTATTTTTTATTATTACTTTATTAGATCTCTCCTGCACCCATCATATCACATCCTCCAAATCCGATGTCCCATAAAACCTCACAAGTTCTATTTAATAGCCACCACAAACACTACGGTACAGAGCGAACTGCTGCACCACAACTGATTAAAGCCTAAAGTCAGTGATTATGTCTCTCTTTTAGACACAAGAGGAGACATTAAAACAATCGAACCATCAAACAGAGATGGTCCCTTCTCTCCTGCTGGAAAAAAATCATGTAAAAAATGTCAGTTTTTAATACATCTTTCTTCAGATTTTTAATGTTAAGAATATATAGACCGAAGACTGAACTTCATGGGGAACGAGTGGATGATTGAAGCCAGTATAAGATTAACATCCTGTGGCCGGTGTGTGTCAGGAAGTGCCACATCCATCCAGTAAGAATAATCAGTGATAATCAGGAGTGATTCTGTCCACAGTTAGAGTTGGGCTGTTCCCACAGAGGGAGGAATCAGCCGAGCAGGTTGGCAGAACACACTGCTTGTATTTATGAAGCCGCTGCCAGGAAGTAATCAGCTCCGGGGTGGACACTGCCAAAACAACCAACAAAAGGAAAATTAAATTCAGCCCACTGAGGTGTCCAATGTAAGAGTTTAAATAAAAAGATCATAGCTCTAAATAGGAGAAAACTGCTGCCACACAGGATTTGACTGCGTTCAACCAGCATTATTCATTTGGATAGATTGTGTGTATCTCTGACACTGAGGTCACATCCCCAGGTTTAAATGACCCAAGGAAGAGTTAAAGTATAAGATAACGCCACAACTGATCACACACAGTTACCAGAGGAGTGTGACAGAGGAAACTGTCTGCAGCACGGTGAGTATCTCCTCTGACTGATGACAGTGACTCCAGCGGCTTCAGCTTCTTCTTCTCTGCATCTTATCTCCAGTAAACCAGCGTGACACCAGCAGGAAATCCTGCACCATCAGCTTAATTGGCTCTTTGACAGACACACTGTAGGTTTTTCTCATTACTAAGCACTTTCATCCAGCTGCTGTGGGTGGCCCCGGGGCCAGTTTCTCTCCAAGAGTTTGCGTTCGCTAGTTTAACAAAGCCGCGTGTCGTTCTGGAGACGAGGAGGAAGCGAGGGACCGCGGATCGGTTCAGTCAGGCTTCAGTTGTTAGAAAGCTCCAAAGAAAAGCTTCTTAGTTTTATACTGAAATGTCAAAAAGTTGAAAACAGTTCAGTTTAATGTAATTAACTTTGCCTGGAGGCAGAAGCGTCAGTTACAGTTTGACACAGAGAATCACACCGCTGCTGTCAACGAACCTCCACCTCAACATGTAAGCTAATGTCTTAATCATCACGTTGTATTAGATCCATAACTGCAGCAGCTTCAGAATAACTGATGAATCAGATTTAGGAGTCAGGATCAAATCACTGCTTCATAAATGTTTCATTAAATGACAAACACAAATTGAATATATGTAAATAACAACAAGTAAACCATGAGGTTGAGCAGGAGACTGAATGGAAGCAGTGTTGACCAGTTAACTGTTAATTGAACTGGCCAGATGGAAATTGTTGCTCTAATCATTTCTGCAGTTTTCCATCAACAAACGTTTGGTAATATTCCTTTAAACGAATCTTTCGTCTCCTCAGGTTGTGACTGATGACCAAAGTTTGTTGTTCTAATTATATTCTGTCATAGAGTAGCTCAGCGATAAAAGACTTGTTCATTTATGAGTGAAAACAGTTTACATCGCTGACCTACGGTGGCCATGAAAGCTCAACGCACTGCAACTCAAATCAGTTTGACAACACGTGCTGCAAATACACACATCACAACTGAAGTGTTTCCGGGGGACGTAAAAAAGTGACAGCAGAAATGGAAACGTGTCCTATTTTGAAAGGATCCTTAAATCGTTGGCATGAAAACTCATAAAGGTAATTAAGTCGTATTTTACAGCGAGCTTGTTACTTCATATTGTTTCCATCATGATCATCATTTTTGCATCAGAGCACGTATGTTATATACTGTACATCTTCACCATACACAAATGTAAGAAAATGGTGAAATGTGCTCATGATTATTCATCCCTGGAGTCCATGTTATATATTCACATTACTTCACTTTGTTTGTCCAACAGTAACCGCTGGAGGCTGAGCTCACCTCTGCTGTCAGAAACAGTGGACTGTTCCTTTAAATTCACTTCAAACCTCTTCCACAACAGCGAAGCAGCAGATCTCCCATCAACACCTGCAGACGACCGATGAGAGCAGGAATCATCAAAGTGCTGCTCAGACACCGCCGTCTTCGATATTCAGTGTAACACGAGTGCAGCTGCCGCAGGCTCCATCAGCTTTTGTTTCCATTTTCACAGGAACCTTCCTGTGGTGTCGTCGGCTGATTTCACAACTCGTCAACTCTGATGGATTCTGACGCATGAAGAAAGTTTATTTTTATCCTCTCAGGTATCAATTCACAGCATGTGTGTGTGTGTGTGTGTGTGTGTGTGTGTGTGTGTCAGAGGGGGGTCACAGCTTCTCTCTTACTCTGAGATTTTAATTGGCTGCAGGCGGGTTCAGTCCCAGGTGGTCTCTTGTCTCTGAGGCGCACTGACACATTTACCGATCCTGGTTCAGAGGTTGGCGGAATCACAGTTCACTGCACCTCTGAGGCCACATGTGTTCATTGTGCTCTAAATACAGCACATAAAGTATGTACTGTATAAATACAGAATATACTGTACTGCCAACCAACCAAGTTGCAGGAAATATGGTCACAATCCCTCCCTCTGTTCCTGAGTTACAACACCAGAAGTGTTTTTGGGGAACATTATGATGTCACAGTGAAGTTGACCTTTGACCATTTGGATAGAAAATGTCATGAATTCCTTCCATGACAAATTTTATCCTATTAGACATTTGAGTTCAATTGTTTTACACATTAGCGTATGAATTCATGAGTTATGCCCAAAAACATGTTTTATGAGGTCACAGTGACATTGACCCTTGTGAGAGTAACATATATATCAACAGAAAATACAGCATAAACAAAATTAAATACAAAATAGCACTAAAATCGAAATTCTTTTTTTTAGTTTTTGCAAAATGGGTTAGATAGGAAATCAGTATGAGCAATTTTTTATCGATACAAAAGTTGTATGATAAATAGTCTAATTTTTCACAGAATATCAAGTCAATAGACTAAAATTACACAACATATGACTCAATTGATGCAAAATATTTAAATAAGATGTATAAAACCTTTTTTTTTAAATCCAGCTAATAGATGATCAAATATGAAGAGGATACGTTTTTATCAAAACATCAAAAAGCAAAAATCATCAAAATGATTAAAACCAAGGGAAATGTGTTACTCTCAACAGCTCTCAGTGGAACTGAGGATTGAGCAGATTTTTGGGGTTCCCCAAGGATCAATGATCGGTCCTCTTCAATTCAATGTTTAAATGCATCCTATAGGTCACATTATACAAAACAACAACGTCATTATGCAGACAACATCCAAATTTACCTCTCACCAAGCAATGGCATTCATTCCTTCAGATTCTCTCTCTGCAGGGAAACTGAACATCATTTAGTTTGCATGCACCATAGCGCTGAAACAAACTTCCAGAGGGTTTTTATTCAGTTTTTCTCTTTTTGAATATTTTAATGCATCATATACAACACTTTGAAATACCTTCTCTACAGTAAACTTCCCTTGCCTCACATTAATCAAGACATATTTTTTTACATATTTATATCACCCCCCAATAAAGCAAGTTGATAGTCCTGTTTTCCTATAATTGCTTCAGCTGGAGACACAGCTGGAAATGCAATTAAAACAACTAGATAACAAAACCAGGCTGAACACTGATGAGGCAGTTTGTTTTCTGTGGGACTAACTCATCAAATTCACTAAATATTATTCTAGCAAAACTGATTGTTTAATGATCGATCATCACACTTAAGAGCGTGAACAAGTTTCAAAAAGAACAGAGTCAAAGAGGCTGTTTTAGCAGATGAGGTGGAACCTTCTCCAACAGTCTCTGAGCTCCTTTAAAGAAACACAAACCAAACGTTTCTCATCATCCCGTCAGCATGAAGATGTGAGCTTTCCAATCATCGTGCTCTGAACAAAGCCCCCAATTGCTCTGATGGGCTGAAAGCAAAGTGAGACATCTTAGATTCCCTTTCAGGTGGCTGACAGGATGACTCCAGCTGCCAGCTCCTGATATTACTTAATGTAATGAAATTATATTTTTAAAAAAGACAAGAGTGAAAGTCTACCTGCACAAATACAGAATATGCACTGAAGACTGATTATCAGAGCACATCAGAAACAATATTTTTAACAGATAACAATTCAACTTTTCTTCCAGGGATTTTTTTTACTATTTAAAAGGCCTGAGGTGACAATTTTAAAGATATGGAGCTGGAAAAGTGAATAAGAGATAAAACTGCTGAGTTTTGCTTTTCATACTTTTGATTTATGACCTGAGCCGACAGTGGGGGGAAAAAATTAGACTTTTACCTGAACCCAAAATGCCATCTGTGGTGAATCAGCAGGGATATGTAAAGAAGAGAGTGACTCCCAGTTCTGCTCTTGAAACTGTCTGGAAACTACAAATCCTCTCCAAGTTACAAAAATAAAACTACACTCATGCCTGAACTGACAGCTTGTCTGTTTATGCCTTACCATCAGCTCTCCAAACTAAACTGCTGTCACACTACACGTTTTATTTTCTGTTTTTTTTCTGAAAACACATTATGCCTGACATTTTCTCAGCATAATGCCTCCGCACATGTCGGAGGAGGCGTGCGCTCGCTCACTGCGTCCCGGCTGTTTTATTTTTGCAGATTGAACATATTCATATTCAGATAAGGCTGGTCACAGATCATTCGCTGTGATTCCTGTGTTATTAACATGTAAATCAGATGGATGATTAGTATGTGAAATCTGCTGTTTGTATCTCGCTGGGTTGACTATTTATAAATGGCACAATGAAAAAAACGGTTTTGACAAATTGACTTTTGCTCAAGTGCAAACTCATGCATATACATTAGCCTGACGGCAGCACGGGAAGTGCAGCAGCTTATTCCTTCACTGTTTGACAACAGAAACACATCAGACTGTTCCCTGCAGTGTGTCTTGGATTAATGGACTAGCTTTAAGTCAAGTGTATCTGTATAGCATGGCTCTTCATAACAGTCAAAGAAACAGGGAATCAAGAACAAACCTGAGACCATGAACACAATTTAATCTCGGACTGTTACTGTCATTTAACCTGCAGTAACTGATGCTTGGCCACTTGGGGGCAGCAGAACAAGCTGAAAACACAACATTAACATATTATCAGCTTATAAAGTTGTTGTTGACAACAACAAACTGCCATGACATTCAAGTAAAGCGGTGCATTTTTAAAAGTGCCCATACAGTAAATGAGTCAGAAAGCCAAAACTAGGAGCTAAAAGAGGCTGAAAAGCTCCATAGAGTTCACAACTCCAAGAAACACTTACATGGGTAAATCATTTGATCCGTTGTTAATATAAACAAATTGATCAGGGCTTTACTGACTGGACAAACACCTGCACGTATGACAATCACTGGTCAAACCTGAATCAGGTGTTTATATATGTAACAATAGGGAGTTTAAGCAGCGACGGTTGAAGGGACGGGTGCGGCGTGATGCGATGATGTAGATTCTATGTGAACATTTCCTACCGTTGCAGCCCGACTGTCTGCTACGGGAGAAAGACTAGTTTACCGTACCCTGTGATACGTTGAAGAGTTAGCAGGTAATTATTTTGTTTTTGTCATATTTCACACAGTCATTTTGTTTATATTCAATTATACCTTTAGTAGTTTTATGGATTATGAGTAATATTTGTTAAAGATAGATGATAATTTGACAGATTTTTCCCATTCATTCATAGACATCAGCCCCTTCAGCCCACAGCCTCACTGTGCTGTGTATTGATGAAGCCATGACGCTGTCCGTGGTGCTGAAGTCACACGGATTCACACAAACTCCTCATTTGATATTAAATTGTCCTCTCAGCATATATCAGGTGACATACAGTATAGGAGACATATTGTAGCAATGTTCAGAGCGACCTCGGTTCCCTGAAGTAGTGAAGTAGCCGTTTGTTAGAGTTTTGATTTCCATTACTATGGCAACGCGTTGGAATGTAACCGTCTCTACTTGAAGTCCCTATTATCCTCAACACACAACAACACCTACACAACACCACACAACAAGAACCTCATCATCATCAGGACACTAAAGTGCATGTGAAAAGTCACTGAAGCAGGTGTGTTCATCACCACCTGTGTATCTTTTTAGCCACGTTAGTGGCACAGTGCTATAGATAGTGATGTCAGTCGGCTCCGTCTCCACAATTTTGGTCCCGACTGAAATATCTCAGCAAGTATTGGATCAATGACCATGAAATTTAGGTCTCCAGAGGATGATTGTTAGTTAGTTTGGTGATCCTCTGACTTTTCCTCTGGTGAAACCATGAGGTTTACATCAATGGTTTTTAAGTGAAATATCTCAACAACAATGGGAAAAAATGGATGAACTGAAATTTGGTATAAATATCCTTTTCATGTTCCCCTCAGGATGAGCTGTAATCACTTTGGAGATCCCCTGACATCCAGCATCATTAATAAGTCAGACATTAATTTGTCCAGCACTTTGGTTCGTCACTAATTACCTGCAAAACTCATGACATTCCCATCAGCCTCACTGCACTTTGTAATTAGTGCTAATTAGCCTATATTAGCATGCTAACACCCTAAACTAAGATGGTGATTATGATAAACATCATACCTGCTACACATCAGCATGTTAGCATTGTCACTGTGAATTTGTTAGCAAGTTGACATTAGCAATTAACGAGCGTTTGTTGTCTTGTTTTCTTCAGAAGGTGATGTGATGTAATTACGTTGTTTATGATGCACAGCAGGTGATTTACTGTAAAAACAACTGCAGTAAAGTCTAGCTAAAAGTATACACATGACACACAAACAAACACACCTGCACATAGTGAAACAATCCGACCAACAAACAAACACACACACACACACACACACACACACACACACACAAACATTCTTTCTCCAGCAGCTTCCTCTACATGATCTCCCTCCTGGGCAGAGTCTATAATTAGCAGTGGGCCCCTGGGACCCCTGCAGGCGCAGATGACCGATCCTGGACACTCTGAAATTAATGATCCACATACTGTCCTGTCACGCACACACCACATTATTTACTGTTAAGTTTGGCTGCGAAGGAAACGCTTCATTTTTCTTCATTAGGGCGTTTATTCACAATTGCACTCTGAGGATTGTGGGAGATAGAAACCAAGGACGACATCAGCGCTAATAGCTGTGGGTTTTGTCTTTTTTCTTCTTCTTTGCCATCCTGCCATCTGTCTGCAGATGTCATTATCTATCAGGAGCTCGCTGCTGCAAACGCTGCACAGGCTGAGCGGAGAGGATGAGGTGGAGGGAAGTGGATTTCACTCGACGAGGCACAAATTGGCAGAAATTAGTAACAAATTACTGAATAAAGAAGGTTTGTTAAGTTACCAGCTCACCTTGACTTCACCTTTACAAACAAACCTGCAGTAACTGGAATCAAACTGTCTTTGATGTTTGAATATGGAAGTTGGTTCCTATGTAAATGTTACATAGGTTGAGGTTGTTTCTGGGTAGAAATCCTCATTTTGAAGATATGACAGGAACAGACTTAAAAACTGATTCAAAAGGCCGATAGTGCCACATCGATAACACAACATTGTGTATGAAATTAATCAAAAATCTTTTTTTTTTTGTAATCTTTTCCTCTTTTCTGACATCACAGCTAGTTTCAAAACTGATCACGGTGCAATCAGCAACTTAACACAACTGTGTAGTCATATGACGAGAATGGACTTCTCACAGCAGCAGGAAACATCTGGTGTCCAGCTGTTAAACTTTTGAAGTGAAAAATATTGTACTATATGTAAAATATGTGAAATATGTACTGTAGAAAAATGTATCAGAAACAAATTATTATTCCTATTTTTACATGTCGTAACACGTCTGGATGGGATCCTTAATGAAAAGAAATTCTGAGATTCAATAAATATTAAAGAAAAGAAAGAAAACGCTGCCTGGTTTCAGTCAATAGTCTGTGCAGCAGAATTATACAAATTTTCTTTGAATTTACTATTTGAAGTCAGAGTGAAAAGGAAGTTGAAGCATCTGAACTGTGACACATTTCTGAGTGAAACAGAAAACGCTGGTGCAGGGATTTGATTGTATTATTCAGGCTTTTGATTTGATTGCACAACAGTTGTATATGATTGAGTCTCAGAAATCACTGTGATAGAAGGTGTGGAGGACTGATGGTGACCTCCTCCTTCAGGACGAAATAGACCTCGACATCACTGTTTGTAAATGTAAAGAAGGTTTTTTTCACCAACTAACAGCTAAACACAAACCTCTGACCCATGATTTTTCTCTGTCAGCTGCTACGACCATCAAGTGTTTTACATGATGGATGGGAAATAGCTTTTATCATATATGATTGGATAAACATATGCATGCATTATTTCCCTGGATCTTTAGAGCTAATGGTAAATTTACAGACACTAGCTTTAACAGCTAATGCTACTTCCAAAAAACTAGAATAGAAAAAACAAAATGCAGAATAAAAGCTCTCCATTAAACCAACACTGCAAAACTTAAAGAGGTGGCCCAACAATTTTTATATCGAACAATTTTGCTCAAATGTTTTTCAGATTTTTCCACAGAACCAGACAGAAGGGAAAGAAGAGGAAGACGATGATAAACACGACAGAGGTCAACATCAAACTCTGAATTGTGACACCTTCAGCCTCAACAACAAACCTGCCCAACAGTCTCCCATTAAGATAACCTTCCTCATAACATAAGGACACACACACACTTCCATTTCTTTTCCCCATCATTGCTCTTATTGATTCAGACTGTGATGGAGTTGAGCCGAGGCTTCCTCCGGGTCTTCTTGAGATTCTGCAGATAAGCTGACAGTAATTTTGTTCCTCTGAGGTCAAACTCAACCTGAAACATGAAGAAAAGGAGTCGGAAACCCGAGTACAGACGTAGGCAGAGCAAAGCAGAGTTTTAGAATGACAGTCCACTCAATTCCAACCACTCAATCGCCACTGCTCCGAGACGGTTTCCTTTTTTTATACCTTTATACCTTTTATACCTGTTTTATGTAAAGTTGTTCTTTTCATACTCACTGTTGTAGCTATTAGTGTAACTGTGATTCAGTAAATGTGCATCAGCAGGTGTTCATTTAAATGAACCGATTGACAGTAATGAGAAACTTTCCAACCTGGATGTGAAACACTCTTCATGCTCAGTGATGGATCAACCTGACGACGAGACAACCGCGATAAGGATATTTGACGTGTGACACTTGTTTTACTCCTTTAACATTCCTGCGCAGCGATCGTGTGCGTGTTTTGACTTTTGCCAACAGAAAGACTTAAATAATTCTGGGCTGTAGGCCTTCCAGCAGCCGGTTTTCCCTCCTCAGCAGACGAGCAGTGGAGGGAATGTAAATAGGACAGCGGGGATAGAAAAGAATCAGTGAAGTGTATCTGGGCGTACAGGTGTTCTGTTTGACAGGGGATGAATGTTTTTGGTGTAATGCATTCAGAATGAGGCAGGAGCCGAGAAGAACACATGCCGCGGACAGATAAGTGCGATGAGTAACACCTAAACAGATTCAGCAAAGAAATGCTTTTGTGATTATGCAGAAATCCAGCAGAGGAGCGTCGGGGAGTCGCAGTGAGACGACACCGCCTCGCTGCCTGCCTTTACACCGCCCCACAATAAAAGACATACTGACATTCAATGGATCGTTCTGTACAGAGGCCTATCAGGATTTGAGCTGCTAAATATATTCCATCTCAGGCCTTTTTGTTCTGAAAGTAAGTAGAGGAAAATGCGAATTCAGAGCTGCTGCGAGCTGAGGACAGAGATGTTTTTAGCGTTTAGAAAGACGACGACAACTAGAAACCGACACTTTAGGAAAACTGACAAAAAAAACTACAAGGTGCTTAAAAGTAATTTATCTTAAGGCAGCAGAGTTTTTGTATTTCAAGGAAATATATTACTATACATTTAAATCCAGAGAGTTAAGCACCAAGAACTGAATCTGTGTCAGGTTAGCTATGATGTGTTTTTGTACCATAAAGGCGATGGGGGGGTGGGGCCGACAAACTTTACTCCACAGCAATGTCTCAAAATGCGGCTCCCTCCCTTTTCAACAACCAATGGATTTGCAGTAGGAAACCCCCTAAAGGAGCCCCAGAATAAAAATAATAGCGATTGGGGATTGGTCGTTAAGGCCAATCATTCACAGCTCGTTCACATCTTTGTCTGGCTGATGATTGGTCGATTGGTCTGTCCCGCCCCCAGAGCCACAGCAGAGCTTCTTCACTGAGGAGAGGACATAAAGTCTGTCCAGAAAGTCTCTAGATATGTCGCTAACTGCTTTTATGAAAAAAAGGTGGCAAAGGTTTTAAAAGTCGCCAAATCTAAAGCAAGAAAATCATTTACTTGCCAGCACCGTTCAGTAGTAAAGGGGCTTTTATGTGTTGATGATCAGTGACCTTATTTATAATGTGACAACATTGAAGTTATTTATTTGGATTTTTATTGTTCTTTATAATATATATTTTGAAAATTACAATGTTTTTCATGTTCTTAATATTTATGTTCTACTAAATTCTATTAACAATGAACATTAGGGGCCCCCCTTCCAATTCTTTTGCCCAGGGCCCCACGGGACTCTAGGATCGCCACTGCCCCCTGAGGTCCAGAGTGTCGAACAGTCTGGTTAAAAGGTACCAAACAAAAGTTATAAGGGTTTGTAGAAAGTTACAAACAGCTGCATCATTAAGTGTATTTTCAGAATTGAAGAGGACAGATGTTTTGGCATTTCCCCTTGAAAAATTATTGCAGGTTGATTTTCAATCAAATATTGAACAAGAAAAGTTAGAAAATGACATGAATGTGTCGCCTTCTGTCTCTTTGTTGCTGTTGCCACTTCAGAGTTACTGGTGTCTTTACACTGTCACCAGCATGACTTCCTGTACATGTATCACACCTGGCAAATTCAGATTACACAACATGCTTTTTCACAACCTGAACTCTTCAATCCCACAAATGACACGTGTGCTTGTTGTTGTTGTTGTGTCTTGCTGATGCAGATTGCGATGTCGTCGTCCCGAATCTGTCAGTGCAGATGAGACGTGGAGCTGCACGGGAGCCTTCAGCTCAGCTGTTACTCATCTGTCGTCTCCCGCTGTCATTCGACATGTTGTCTTCAGACGTCGCTTCACGCTGAGACGGAGCGGCTGAACCCCAACGTCTTGTCTGGGTACATAAAAATCAAACGCACCTCTTTGTAAATACAATTGTGTCACATGCCGCAGCAAGTCAGAAGAAATCCTCCTCCTCAAGCTCTCAGCCTTCATCTCTTCTGTTTTATTCGCCCTGGCAACCTTCACTGACTGTAACAGAACCAAATATCACCGCACTACACATTCACTGGAGGGAATTACACAACAAACTGATGATGATTTACGCTTTGAAAGTTTACAGCTCCTCTGGCTGCCATCACACATAAAGATCACCCAGCTGCTCATTCAGAAATATGTGTGCATGAAAGCCTACACACTGATGGCTTCATGATGAAAAGCTCATCCTGTCAGATTCCTTGTAGGTGGTACAGTAAACTTCTGACCCAAGTGGTTTTAAAGTATCTGATAATCAAAAAGGACCAATTATATACAGAGAAACGAGCTGCCCTTTGCGGCTGTGATGTTAATTACACACAAGAAAAGTCTCCTCAATTGCAGCTCCAGTCCAGTTGTGCTCGTCATTGGCCAATCAGAGAGTGAAGTTCATACTAACTGTTTAATTACCGCATCGTCCACAATGTAAACGGCAACGTGAAACAGTTAGTTCTACAAAACCTGGTAATCAGCTGTGAAACACTACAGCAACCAACAAGCAACACAACCCACTGACCAACCAGCCAGCCACCTGACAACCAACCTACTTTCTAACTAACCAGCAAAACCAACCAACCAATGAGCCAAACATCCCATTAACTAGCTAACCATCCAACCAGTCAACCAACTGATGAACCAACCAACTAATAAACCAACCAGATAATCAGCAAACCAACCAACCAATGAGCCAAACATCCCATCAACTAGCTAATTATTCAACCAGCCAACCAACCGACCAATAAACCAAACATCCAACCAACCAGTTAATCAACAAACCAAAGGATGTATTTCTTTTGAGGGAATCGTTTAATAATGAAGCCTCATGTTAAACCCTGTTTACACTGATTTTCATCTGTGCTGTTTAATTACTTTAAGAGTCAGATTTGAAGTGTGGTGAATAAAACAAAGTGGCTGTGTGGAACGTTTCCTTCTCTTTCTGTGACTTTGAAGTGACACTCGTCACCACCGCAACAAAACAGAGACATCAAAATATTTATCAGCTGAAATAATGGAAAAATAAGTGGGCAGTGCCGCCACTCAGAGTGACACTTCAATAAGTCTTCTGACGGAGAAAAACCCAGAGCCAGACAAAAAGAAAAAAGTTAGAAATTCAATTTGGAGTGTCAAAATAATTACACCGCCTGCAACTGACATGAAGGAAATTGTTGTGTTTCAAAGAGAAGTGAGAGGACAGAGAAAGTCCTGCAGCTCCGACTGGACCGACACGGGAATCAGTTCCGACGGATTTTCAGTTGGAGTTTATTTCTCCTGAAGAATCACAGAACTTAATGTAAATAAACTAATAACAACACGTAACACAAACAACTTTTTAGTGTAATTATTCTGTGTTTAATAAAAACCTGGTTTATTCTACATCCCTGCTGACTGTCTAATAAAACCTACCATCACAAGATTTGTTTATGTTTTCGCTAAATAGAAATTCATGTGCACAAATGACAAGCTCATTTACGGAGAGAGGATTTTAAAGGTGCCCTGCGGCGTTTTCTTGTAAACAAACAACAAAAAATAGACAAACGTATGTTTTAAATGTATGTTTTTCAACACAAACAAAAAGGTGAACTCACTCAGAAAACAACTAGTGCACCTTTAAACCATGACCTTTGTTAAAGTAAAATAAAAAAGATAAGCTTTCCTCCGTTGTGCATGTGCGACCTTTGACCTTCCACTTCATGGATTTGACTTTCTGGTGTACAGTTGAACAGTCAGCAGGTTTTTTCTCTCTCTTCTCTTTCTCTCTTTCTGATTTAAACATGTTCCATTAACAGACAAACATCTGAACCTCCTGCAGAGACAAATAATGAGCTCTGTAATTATACTGTAATTGTCTGTGGGTGGGTCAGTGTGTGTGTTTACTCATGCAGCGCATGTGTGCATCAGTGTGTGTGTGTGTGTGTGTGTGTGTGTGTGGCTCTTAGTCGTGTCCTTCAGTTCAATCCAGAGGATGCAAACTTAAAAAGGTGTACACAGTGAATGCATCAAGCATCGCTGTGCAAATAACTGTGGGAATATACATGTGCAGAAATAATGAATAATAATTACCTCCACCGAGGTGAACAGCCGTGTCTGTTTGTTTGTTCGTTTGTTTGGCAGCAGGATTACACAGAAAGTACAGAAACAAACTTGGGGGGGGCAGTTAAAGGGGCAGATGGAGGAATTTCCTCAAGGTTGTGAGTTAGATTGTGATTTCTTGACATCAGTGTTTCAGTCAGTGGGACTGTCACTCTATAATATCTATAATGTCGTCATCCCGTGCGTCCTGGAACAGCGATCCCTCCTCTGTTGAGTTTTCTTCATCGGGCTCGAGGGTGTTGTGCGCTGCAGTCCAGATTGTAAAACCCCTTGAGGAAAATTTGTGACTTGTAATATTGGGCCGTATAAATAAAACTGACTTGACTTGATTTTATGGTGCAATTACAGAGCAGTAATAAATTGTATATCTCCCCAAATTCAATTAGGGGAAGAAAAAAAATCAATCAGAGGCACAAGAGAGCAGCAGAGTTTTTAACGCAGATCTGAAAGAGGATGAAGACGGGTCACATTTAAGATCATCTGGTAGTCTGCAGCGTCGTGGCTAAATTATCTTCAAACTGTTGTAATGTAGTTGGCCGGATGTTAGACTTCAGGTCTCAGTGTGTGAAGACTTCTTCCCGAGGAACAGGTGCTGTGTTACAGGGGTAGTTGGGGTTATTTGACGTATGTGGTGATCTGTGTTACCTGCGCTGGATTCGGATCAGCGCGCTGACAGTTAGGAGAGGGGGGCGGGGTCAGCAGAAAAAAACACTTTTAGACACTTTTAAAAAACTCCCACCGAAACAATCCAATATCCGAATATTTTCAGCGGTTTATCTTCCCGGCATTTTCCTTTGGCACTACATTTTTTTCAATCGCTGAACTACCGTTACTAAAGTTTTACACTGTATTTTCTCTGTACGTCACCAGTTACCTGTTTGTTTTCATCACCGGTCATTTGTCTGAGTCTGTCCACCTATCAAGATCTGCCCCCCC
>NW_019525167.1:448852-472548 GCF_002814215.2 Seriola lalandi dorsalis | reverse complement strand
GAACCGCCACAGAGGAAGGTGAAGAAATGTTCAGCACCGACACACTGAGACAAGTTCATGGTAATCATGATGAAAGGATATATACGTCATATATTACATTTCTGTTTAGGAGGAGACGTCGATCGTATGTGCGTGTAGAGATCTAGTGTCAGACTCGTCAGAACATTTTACAGCAGTTTCCATTTGCACGCATCTTTACCTGAACACACCTACAGCCATTTTCTCAGTATATGGTTTTAAGTTCCAGATTGTCATGAGTATTAAACTCTCCTTCGTTGCTCCTCTTACAGGTATTTCACAGCAAAAAGCCATTTTCAGTCCCAGACGGCAGGATTCACTGCAGGAAGCTGTGAAATCCTGTTTGTCCCCTGAGTGATGAAAGCACTTTAGGAGTTTGTGTCTCGGTTCAGAGCCTGTTGAAACTCCCTCAAGCGTTTCACATTTTCTGCCCCACCGGAGGAAAGAGAGCAGCTTCCCGCTAATACGTTAAAACACCTCCGGAGCTTCACAAACGATTTTTACAGGCAGAGAACATGAGAGTGCAGGTACCCGAATCACTTCATTCCCCGAGAACAGAACGTATAAAAAGGGAGCCAGATGTGGGAAGAGAGCGAGGTTAAATAAGATGTTTTCCAGAGATGCCATCAGGAAGCTTCAGAGGAGCAAGCAGCACTTTTATTCTTTGAAAATAAATGGAACAAGAATAATCTCAAAAAGCCTCGATATGAAGAAACAAATCAAAGTACAACTGTGATGTGGAGCTGCATGATTAATCATATTAAAACTGCCATCTTGATTCATGCTTCTTCATCATTCATTTGTATTAGTGCATCAAACCAAGCTCCACTAGTGACCTCTGCTCAGTTTATAACCTTGTATTTTTCTCTATTTCTACTATAACCTTGTTAAATGAATTGAAACTAGGCAGCAGCAGTATTCTTTTTAAAAATGATTTTAATGAAATGTTTCCTTGATTTGGGTGATAACCAGTTTAATAAGAGAAAGAGAGAGATGAGCAGTTCAAAGTCAGCGTGTGAATCAGAGCACTGCCAATGTCTGAAGACGTCTGGTCCTACAGGGCGGGTATATATTCCACTCGTCTGCACCTTACCCCAAAAAAACCTAAAAGTGTAAAGCTTCAGTATATGTTTGAAGACTAATGGTCACTTAAACCTGGTCATTATCACATGTTCATCCCTGACTAACGTCACATGTGTCACATCTTTTTACCCTGCTTCACTCATCCTTCACTGCAACTGGATTTGGATAGTCGCCTCCATTCTTATCCATAAGACCTTGGTTACCGTGGCTACGGAGGATAAAGACGACTCCGTCAAGACACTAACAGTCACAATGGAAGCTAAGCAGTGTGAGGTTGTTATGTTAGGAGTGTTGGTATGGGCTTTTACAGAGGAGAGGTTGATGAAATGAAGCGAAACTCCTGGTTCCTGGTTTCCTGTTAATCGTCTTGTAATTCCCGATCTGTGTGACTGACTGAGTCCAAACGTGATGAGCTTTACAGAGATAGTATTTATTGTATGATTGCATTAAACCGCCTGAGGCCTCTTTGGTAAAGGTCAGAGTCAGCTGCTGCACACAATCAGTCGTATATCGAGATGAGTGGATAGTGAAAGGAAGATAACGTGCGTGTCGTCTCGCATCATACAGCAGTAAAGACTGAACTGTGGAGGTGCTGTGGGGAGATTTCACAACTGCTGTGAAGTTCAAACAGGAAGTTTTCTACTGGTTATAGACAGAGGAGGGAGAGAATTCAAGCTGAGCAGTTATTTGTGTTTAAAATAGAAATGTTGGGAGTAAACAGGGTGAGAACTCCAGAGACGAGTCCCCTGAAAACCCTCTTATCATCGGTGTTTGGGTTTAAAGCTGCAGGTGATTTAACTTTCAGGGATTAAGATTTATTTCAGAACGATAGAAATAAACAAAATGGAGGATCAAATAGCTGTCTTCTCCCGTCATCTTGTCGGGTGTGGCTACATCCTGTCAATCACTGCTTACCTGTCATCCAACAGGGTGACCATGGTAACCCCCACGTTTAATGTCACAACGCTATGAACTGTGGGTAATACCCTCAGACTGCAGGGATGCATGATGTGAGGCTGGTTTTTTATTTACCCATCTGATACGACCCATGGTGGCAGGCGTACAGGACCTTGGTTGTCATAGTTACAATAATAAACAGACGGAGTGTACCGAGAGCGGCGTAACATACCTTTGTCGCCGTGGTTACTATAATAACAATCATGGCTTGGTTAGGTTTAGAAGAAGTTTGTGATTTGTGTTAAAATGAGTACTTCCTCAACATTAGACGCTCTTTGTTGTCATGGTTACAATATAAACCGCTAGTTTCAGATGGGAATCGAACACACCGCTCTCCCGTGTCATATTCGTCCATCCGTCCACCGCGACCTCCTCCTGACGTGGACTTTGTCTCTCTTTACCCTGCGTCACCGACACTTTCCCCCTTTGCGCCTGTCATCGTCACTACCACCACTAGATGTCGCCTAGCAACAAAACATAACTATGATGTCATAATGACATTGACAGTGGGCTCGTTTTCTACAGGACAGTCTCGTTCTGAACGTTGTGACGCTCCTGCGTCTGTTGGAGGCCGAAAACCTTCATCGTGACATTAGACGTGTGAACTACATTTGTGATGAGGGTGAATTCGGTTTGAACGTGCGATTTGTTGGTGAGAAGAAAAAAGTAGGAGCTTGTGAACGGCTGTGTTTTATAGCTGTCAGCTCCATCGACTCTTCAACAGACACATTACTGCAGCACTTGAACGGTGAATTAGCATGATACCGTCCGTGTCGCTCGCTCTGTGCTCGGGGAGGGTTTCGGCTGGCGCTCTTGAGGCCTGATGGGAGATGTAGATCAGTGGGTGAGCGGATGTAAATTTCCTCTAGTGGAGCTCTGCACTGCATCAGATTCCAACAGCATCAATTATTTACCGTGTTGGAATTAAAGATTGGCACGGCTCCCTCCCATTTAAAGTTTTTAGGCAACGTGAAATATTAATGGCGACGAGACCGGGTCACCGCAGAGGCAAAGAAAATGAGTTTCCTGCACAGCGCGCGCTGAAGAGCAGAGTAAAATGTAATCAGGCATGTAAAAGGCATCAAATCAAACATGAGCATCTGCATTATGGAGGTTACATGCAGGTGAGAGAGGAGTTTTCTTTGCTGTGCAGCTGAGTTCAGACTTCTCTCATCTCTCTCTGCAGACGACGCTTTTATACAACAGCTGATATAAAACGCAGCGTGATTTCACGCTGCGAGGACGTAAAACAGGAAACAGCTGCAGAAATCATCATCGGATTCAGTTGCTGCTGCTGCAGGTTGAAAGGTTTCTCTTCTTCTGATTTTTTAAAAATGTTACAGAACAAAATATTTAAGCTTTATTCCCCTTAAAGTTTCACGAATTCACAGACGAACCTGAAAACATGAAAACACAAAAAGACATTCGTTTTTGGAAACTCTTGTGTTTGTGATACAAATCCGCGGTCTGGGGACCCCCAGGGGTCTTTGTCGGGGCTCCAGGAGTTCATGAAGGGAATCGCAAAAAGTGTTGTTTCGCTAACGCTTTCTTTTCTTTTCTTTTCTTTTCTGTCATTTCGGGAAATATCCCAAATCCACTTATTCCCCTGTAGGTGACAAACACCTCTAATGGTCATTACTTTAACCCTGACAGTGTCACTTTTGTGAACTAAACCGAACCTCAGATGTCAGATCACAAAACTTTTTTTTTTTTTTTTTTTTTTTTTGAGGGTGATTTGTAAAAGTTTTAAAAGACTGACAGATGACGTCGTCCTGTCGATAGTGGCGTAAGATCAGGGGACATTTACACATGGCTGCAACTCACAATTAATCTCATTATTGATTGATATGCCAATTATTTTCTCATTGAATTGTTGCCTGAAAATAATTAAACATGCCAATAACAATTTTCTAATATCTTTTTTTGTCTCAAGCAACTTGATGCTTGAGAGATTCAATAGTTTCCTATCCTGAAACAAAAACCCTATTTTCTTGTTTCTTAGTGTCTCAGATTCCCAAAGCAAAA
This sequence comes from Seriola lalandi dorsalis, assembly GCF_002814215.2. NCBI lineage: Eukaryota > Metazoa > Chordata > Actinopteri > Carangiformes > Carangidae > Seriola > Seriola lalandi. Next base: position 468,465 of record NW_019525167.1, on the reverse strand, counting down.
ACGCACAGATGAGACGTGGAGCGTGTCAAACACCTGCAGCACACCCAGTGTTTTCTCAGTGTTTAAGCTGACATCTTGAGTGTGTCATTCACTGTCTTTTCTCTTCTTTCACAGCGTCCAACTCTCAAAGCAGCAGCTGCATCACGTTCACTGCTCCACATCCAGACGGCTGCACCTTCACCGCTTCATCTGCTGCTTCCACATCAAGTGTCTCACGACGTTTCACGACGTTTCTCCATCTCCAGAGATGAACACGTTACAACTTCCTGACAGTGTGAGTTCAGCACGAGCTTCACGGGCTTCAGAGCGTGAAAACGTCTCCACGCTCTCCGAGTCTGAGTCTGAGGAGAGCGTGTCTCCCTCCGGATTCAGCACATTTGTAGTCGTTATGCAAAATGCCAAACACAACTGATTTGCTTTGTGTGCAGCAGCTCTGCTGTAATTGCGAGAATATTTCATGATGAAGAATTGGTAAATTCCAGAAACCTCTCCTGGATTTTTTTCTCTCTCACAGTTATTTAAAGTTATCATTGACAAACGAGCTTCTGGGATTATTTAAATCTAACTGGTGCAAATCTGTCCTGCAGGATTCATTAGGTGAAATAACTTTATAAATGTAAGTTATTGGGCTGCAGAGCAGAATGCAAAGTGTCTTTAATCAAATGTTTACACCAGAACAATTTCAATAATGAGCCATTTTTCTCCTTTAGCACAGCTCCAGTGTTGAAGTATGATAATTGAGACCCTGTATGAAGTGAACAGCTTTCATCTCTCACATGAAAACCCTGAGAGTGTTTGGACAAGTAACGCATCTCATCAAAGTCTCATCAGAGCTTCCTTCTCTCTCTCTCTCTCTCTCACACACACACACACACACACACACACACACACACACACACACGTTTAATTAAACAACTAAAAACAAACAGTGCCGCTTCTGTAATGGTGCAGATGATGGAGCTTCCCAAACAAACGCTGGTCTGTTTCCACAGTGTCATTATGAGAAGCAGCAGCGACACTAAAACCTGCTGCTGATGTGAAAGTAGGAAATCATCAGTAAACCGATTTAAGCCGTAACATGCAACTTTTTACAGAATAAAACAACAACCGCTGAACTGGACTGACCTCAGGAACAGTAGGATCCAGTGTTTCTGCAGCTAGGGGCCAAAAATCAGGAAATCTCCACCTCTGCTGAACAGACTTTGATCAGCCACATTAGCAGCACTGATCAATGGATGTAAATGCCGATTATTCAGTCCACCATTTATGTCCACACTGAAATATCTCACCAACAGAGAGCTGCAGGAAGGAGTCCTAAAACCCCCAAATTACTTTTCTACTACCTTTACTTTAAAGTCTGTGGTTAAAACACAAGCTTTAACTGACATAAAACATGCCTTTAAACTTTTACATCTGTTGCTAACAAATGTCCAGATGAGACTACAGAGGTCCTCTGGGATGTTGAACATCATCACGTTGAACATGAAAACCGATCCACTCACCGGTCCACCTTTACAGCCTCGTTGTGTTTGTACAGACTGTCACTAACTTTATAAGAGGAAAGGCTTTTGTAGAAGAGGTCAGAGCTAAACCAAACTTTAGTGGTGGTGACGCTGAGTTTGTTTATAGCCTCACATCAGCTTTTTACTTGTGCTGATTGTACTTCAACAGTCATAAAGCAGTAATCATCAGTGCAGATTCTCCTGCTGAACAAAATGTGTCAGTGTCATAAACTTTTGTTCGTCACAGAGTTTATTTTCTGCAGTAATCCAAAAGGCAATGTTAAAATCCCATCGGCTTGTTTTCAAGAGACCCAGGGTGATGCTAACTTCTGGGCTGGCCTTCAAAAATACGTCATCACTGTCGCACTTTGCAGACAGTCCAGTTTCCTCTAGCGCCACCACGAGGTTCACATTTGTGGTTTTGGGTGAAATGTTTCTATAATCATCCAAGTGACTGCCATAAAATTTGGTTCACACATTAACGTGTCCTCAGGATGAAATGTAAAAACCTTGGTGATCCCTTGATTTGTTATCTACAAAACACCAGCATGTTAGTGTTAGCATGTTAGCATGCTAAAGTTGAGCTCAAAGCATTGCCGAGCCTAATCCAGTGTTCAGGTCACAGACTGTTTGTCTGAAGTAGCCTTCAACTTGTAACTCTGAGTCAGAGACGTCAGGGATATCTCCCAAACGGAGAAAAGAACTACAGACATGTCAATAAACTGTTAGCTTAAATGTGACACCACTACATCCAATTAAAATCCAACATTAACACTGATACAATCACTTATCGCTATACACCGTTTGTTTGTGTCTGGTTTCACTCGGTTGTAACATAACGAAACCAGCTAATTCAGGCTGTTTATCTGGTGTAACTACAGCGTTAGCATCAGGGCTAACGACCATGGAATAATATGTGAACAGGTGTGTTTCCACTAGCATGACTGCAGACAGTTGGTCTTGTTTATATATCTCTGACAAGTCCAGCAGCTTCAGGGAGGTGACAAACTGAATCACTGGAACAGACACTAACCTGCCTAGAATTGGTGTGAAGTTTGTAGTTTGCATTTGGCACTCAGATCCTGTTGCAGAGGTTCCCTGCCACTCTGTGTAGAAAGATATTGTAGTACATGAAAAACTTATGGATATAGAAATGATACCATTCATCCAATGCATACAGAGTGGGACGATATGAGTCCGCAGTTCACTTTTTGCCCTGTGGCTCTTAAGCAGGATAATCCGACCCCGCTCAGAACTGTAATATCTCTGCTTGTATTGTCTTGAGTCACCTTATATAAATAAAGGTTGAAGGATTTAGTGAAAAACTGCGAGAAACATCAGCATTCAGCAGCTTGAACCATGTAACAGCCTGTTAGAGCCAAACCTGTGGTGCGATTATCAGCAGCTCGTCACGTCTGCAGCATTTGATTGGCCGAGACACTCTGGGGACGTAAAGACATCTAACTAACCGCCTCTGTCCGTCCAGAGGCCTCGACACGATACACCACTGCTGTCAAACACGCCGTCACACACCCACTCAAACTTCACACGCTCCTGAACCACCACGCTCCATAATGATCCATCTTGTTACAGCTGCACCTCTGGTCAAGCAGGAGCTCATAAAGACCGCCGCTCGTTTCATCCTGAGGGCCTCTGCCGGCCCGCCGCTCAGAATAATGACTCTCTGAGGACGAAGTGTCGACGCCATGTGAAGCCACAGGAGACCAGCTGGGAAGTGATAACGGTCACCGCTTTGCTGTAGACCTTTATTACTGAGAGACGGTCTGCTGGACTCAAAGTCTTTAAACAGCCACTGATTGTACGGTTACTCACCTTTAACGTCAAATACACACGACCATGAAGGGAACTGGAACGAACAGCTCTTCTTCTCCACCTCCAGTAGGTCTGTATTTAATTTATTTGGGTCAATACAGAACTGTACTCTCTGCTCCAATATTCTCTAAATTCTCTTTTCTTGTTTGAAGTCTTCGGTCTTCACACAGAACCACCTGCAGCTTGTTAATCCTCACTGCGTTCACTCTGAGGCCTTCACAAATTGAATCTGGGTTCAGGATTAATTGCAGGAGCAGCAGCAGCAGGATAACTGAAGCAGTTCATGACAGTAGAGACAACGGAGCGCCATGACATTTACCCCATCAACGTGTGACAGCGTGAAGGATTACTGCAGAGTCCTCAGGCAGCTTTATCATATTATACCCCTCCATCAAAGAGATCCAGTTGATTGTATTACATGTCAAGATACTTTGAATTAAATTCAGCTATGTAGCGGGTACATGCCAAATATTTTTTGTCCAATTAAAGACCATAGGGTTAGGGTTCAAATTAGAATTTGTGATTTTAAGCAGTTGTCTTACTCACAATATATATATATATATATATATATATATATATATGTAATGTTTTTATATCATGGATCATCACCTGCTGAGGATGCTGACCTTTAACCTGGGACCTGACACCTTTACCCTCAGTCTGTTAACTTGATATCACACACACTAGCGTATGTAGCATACACATTTATATTTAGGAGTTTTCTTTGTAAAATAAGTCAGCTGGAAAAAGTAAAGGTCCCATATTGTAGAAAAGTGAGTCTTCTTTGATTGTAAAGCAGGTCTAAGTTCTTCTATTAATACTTTGAAAATAGCCCAATGCATGGAGAAATGCACTCAGCAGGTGTTAGAAACTCTGCCTTAAAATGAGCCGTCAGGACTCCCGTAACTTAGTGATGTCACAACAACCGAAGCCCTATCCCTAACCCTAACAAGTATGGAAGTGGGCGTGGTTTCATCTATACTGGGGAGACTGTCCTGTAGAAAACGATCCCACAGGTCATCTGTGCAGCAGGTTATTATGACATCATTGTTAAGTTTTGTTGCTAGGCGACATCTACTAGTCGTAGTAATTATGACGGGAGCGAAGGGAAAAGTATCGCTGACGTAGCATAAAGAAAAACAAAGTCCACGTCGGGAGGAGGTGGTGGTGGACGGATGAATATGACACAGGAGGCGGTGTTCGATTACCGTGTGAAGCCCGTGGTTTATATTGTAACCATGACAACAACGATCATCTAATGTTGAAGGAGTACTCATTTTAACCCAATACACCATCTTTTTTCTAAACCTCACCAAGCCACAGCCATTATTACAGGAACCATGGCGACGTAGGGAGGTACGCCACTTTCAGTACAGTCCGCATGTTTACTATTGTAACCATGACAACCAAGGATCACCAAAGTCGGCAGGATTCAGCTTCTGGAAACCGTGAATGTTTCCAATGGTGTTTCCTGTTCCAGTGGATGAATGAGCCATGAATGTCCCTGTCACTCTACTTCCTGTGTTTAGTTACTACGACCCGCCCACCTGCTCGTCCACCTGCCTGTTTGCATTCATTACAGTAACTTCACTGCCTCAGCACGTCTTTGCGTTCGCCTGCGCCGCCTCCATCAGCCACAGTGTGTTAAATACCTAAATTAACATATTTGTCAGAGCAAGAAAGTACACGTATTTTGTGGCAGGTTATTGATGGTTGCGGTTTCATTGGCATAGACCTCCGGTGAACCTTCATTTAATTACACGTTTCACAGCGACGGTACCTCTGTTGGAGTTTCTGTCTGCTTGATTAGATTTGAGATCTTCTCCGACTCCTTGTATCTGTAATTATCCGGACCTTCATCTTTCATTGTTGTGCTGTTATCAGGCTCCGAACGTGCTCCTTCACATCATCGTTGATCAAGGAAATGATCCACTGCTGCAGCCGCTCCCTCTCACATACTATCAGCCCGCAGCAATTAACTCCATAAAAATGTTATTTGCAATTTCACTGTTAACTCATGTATTAATTCTGCGATCAATTACCTCCACTTCAGCTTTTCCAGACTCATTTCACTGATGGATGTCAGTCGTGACTGAGAACTAAACTCTGAGGAAACCTTCCTGCCACAGTTTCTGAACCAGGCCATTAAAAGATCCTAATGCACTTCCAGTGTCGGTGATGGATGTCAGAATCCATATCCATTGTATTGTGAAAAATCCCGAAGTTTATCTGCACTTAATACGAGGCTTTAACAGTCTGAGTTTGACAAATCAAGTCGATATCTTCCAGAGTCTCTCTGTCTTTTTGTTAATATCCCTCCACTGCAGTTCACACAGGGAAAAACAAAGACCCAAGTGAAAAACAGAAACTGCTGAAGCCTCATTAACTACAGATTTACAATTTCAAATATATTTCTGCACAAAAGGAGAAATGTGGATTTTGTCCCCCAATCACATCCATTGATTACATAGATAATAATCTCCTAATAGCCAATATGGACAGTAGAAATGTCAAGGGCAAACTACCTATTGCCTATATGAACTGGGTAATATTGTTCTATTGGTTTGGTCGTTTAAGATAGTGGTTCTCAACCAGGGGGGCGTGAGATGTTTCAGGGGGTCATGGGATGGTTTTCAAAATAACCAAATGAATGAATAATAAAGAAATGTTTTATCTTTTATCTTGTTTAACTTTTTTGAGAATTATTTTTCCATTAAATCTCCCATACTGATGTTATAATGTTTAACAGGTTTGAGCAGATGAGCGTGGCACAGCACAGCAGGCAGGTGCTAAACATTCGCTAACGACTGCAAAGTGGCTGAATATGGAGCGATGGCTTCTCAAAGAACGTCTGCTGGGGGCGAAGAGGAGATATGTGAAGGTGAGTAAACACCAGAGCCAAAACAGGGCAGGGCGTCACAATGTGATGTGGATCACCGTTTCAAAGGTAAGTCAAGAGGGAGGGGTTTCTGGAGGAGGTTGCGACTCAAAAAGGTCAAGAACCACTGCTTTAAACCAGGATACACACACAACTGGTGGCAGGTAAATATTCTCAATGAGTTGAAAGCTGATGATGTGACAAAAAAACACGGTAAAGTGAAGATAAAGTTGTTAAAAACTAAAATGTTCTGAGTTTATGAACAAGCTTTACAAGCTAAATCCAGTTAGTAGAAAGTTGCTGAGATGAACCTGGAGTGTTTTCCTGCCGTCAGCTTAATGAACAGCTGCGACCGCAGAGCGGAGGACACAGGTTGTGTTTCAGTCTGGATCACGGGTCTCAAAGTCTCTGTGCATCTGCAGCAACACTGTAATGTGTTCACACCAACAGTCCTCAGGGCCCCCGACTCACAGAGATGATGGAGCTGATCCGTGGGCTGGACATGACGAGTAAATCACCTCCTCCTCCTCCTCCTCCTCCTCCTCAGCTTCCTCCTCATCTTCCCCATCTCTCTGGCCCCTGAGGCTGATGGGAGGTTGGCATCGGGGTGTATGTCATATTTCTGTTTCGTCTGTGTTGATGCCAGGCAACATCGACACCCACTCAGCCTCTGACCTCCTGGTCGTTTTCATGGGATTATTCATGAGAGTTGGTCATAGATGTATTTTTATTCACATTAGATTAGATTAGATTAGATTAGATTAGATTAGATTAGATTAGATTAGATCAGATTAGATTAGATCAGATTAGAGCAGATCAGATTAGTTTATATTAAATTAGATTAGGGAATATACTAAATTACTTTAGGTTCAGTTCAATTAGTGATTTGATTTGAATTGAGAAGATTCGATTATATAAAACTGGACGAAAATAAAATTGGATGGACAAGACTAGATTATATTAAATTACAGAACAGACTAGATTATATTCAGTTACATCAGATTAGTTTATAGACTTGATTAGACTAAAGGTTTCATTAGATTAGATTAGATTAAATTACATTACATTACATTACATTATATTACATTAGATTAGATTAGGTTCGATTAGATTAGATTAGTAAATAGCCCATAGATTAGACCAGAGAACAGATTGGTCTAGATTAGATAAAACTATAGACTACAGAATAGACTACACTGGATTACATGAGATTAGATTGGACTACATATTATACTAGGCTAGATTAGACGAGATTACATTACATTTCCCAGCTGGCTCGGGCCCTCACATCAGAAAGACAGATGTTGGATGTCATCTGATACAATCAAACAATGTCTAATAGCACAGCTGTTGTCAGCTGCTGTTTCCAATCTCAACAATAAATTGTTGCTTTTATATTTCTATTTGTGGACGTATTAAGCAAATTACATGCAACATGTTGATCTTTGAGTTTTTGATCTTACAATTTTTAACATTTGATCAATTATACAATTGAAGGAGCGCTCTGAGCTCGACCAGTCTGGAGGCTGAGGTCGTTTCAGAGGTAGAAATCTGTTACACGAGCGTCTGTTAAAACTATATTGTTTTGAAACCCGGTGAAGATGCAACAACGCCTCGTGCAGAGACAGTCACACAGTTGGGGTCAGATTCCCATTTCTTAATTACAAGCAGCAGCAACAGCAGCATGATCCTGAGGTCAGTGTGAACGGTATCCGCCATCAGGAGCAGCTAATGACCCCCTCCCCTCCTCTCCTCCTCCCCCAGGCAGCGACAGGGCCAAACAGAACAATATGGAAGTTGTTGTTTTCCATCTTGAAGACAGCTTCATGTATGTGTTTTATTGGTGATATTTTTCACGAAGGAGGACAGTTGATTAGAAACATAAAGCAGCAACAGAAGCTCGGGCCTGCTGCTGTGATGTGCCTCTGCAGGAGAAACTCATTAGTGCTGAGTAATGAGCCTCCTGCTAATACAGCAGCAGAATTATGCTCTCTATCACAGGCACTGTGAGTGTTTGGCATTTTTCAATTTAATTAAACAGTCAGTAATCTGGTTGTAAGCGCTTCTGAGGTTTCCATCGATAATGTAACATGGATATGACGCCGGCGATGGCTCAGAGCGGAGCCGCTGTTTGATGAGAGGGAAGTTGTTGTTTCTGCCCCGGGCTTAATGACGCTGATTGATCCTGATTGATCTGCAGAAAGATATCTCTATAATTACTTGACATGAAATTCACCCTTGATCTTCATCCTCACCAAAGGATGATTCCTGACGACGCTGATGATCCTCTGATCTTCCCTCCAGTGACACTGGATGCGGTTTAAAGTCTCATCCCCACCTCTCATAAGGCTCTAATGCGCTCTTCATATGATCAGTGGTACAAGCCATACGCAGCACAACACAAGCAGGGAGACTGGGGATGGTTGACGACAGACGATTTTAGAAGGAAAAAACTAACACTCCTTGTGTTTGAGACTAAACCAGACATTTTCTGTCTGTGTTGCTGAGGTAACACCTACAGCATTTAATAGCAGACACGTGTAACTTGTTTGTATTAAATTTTGAACGCACTGGCTTAAAAGAGCAACGAGATACAGACAGAAATGTCAAGGATGTTACAACCATCCCCGATCACCAAGTTGCATCACTGAGAGTTCAGACTTTGGAAGTTGAACCTCAGAGTCCAAACTCAGACTCAGACGTAAGACACTGAAGTTACAACTGGAACAGTGATCTTGTTCAAACACTTCAGTACACTGTTACACCTGTAATTTCTGTTTAAAAACAAAATGAAATCTAACATGATTCACCACACTGCCTTTGTTTGATTTAGTTTATGAAAGTTTATTGAACTGTGCTGAGATCCGGAGATATAAGAACCCAGAGGTCCGCAGTGGCAGGGCTGTTGGACAACATTAAACTGTCTCATAAAAAATGAACTATAACTTTAGAAAAATAAATCTGGCAGCAATAAATATTGGATTTCAACCTTTGAGACCAAAGTTTATCTCTCAAACGTAATTATATCTTCTGTTTAAATCTCTACAGAGACATGGGATGACAACGGGCGATGATCGGCTACAGAGGAGCTCATTTTCCCATTTTTTGTTTTGATAAAGCAAACACATGTTTGAGATCTACAGTTAATCAAAACTAAATCTGGTGACACAGTAACAGCTGTAGAATGGTGATTATAACAGTCATGAATGAGGCTCAGATCCTCCACCATCGTTTGTGTAAAATGCATGCTGGGACGCTTGTCTGCCTCAAGTTCACACAAGTGAGGAATCAGTTCCCAGAGCATTGTGGGTAAATTAGTGACACATGAACACTTTGGCGTGTTCTTGTACAGATTTGACTGTGGTTGAAGAAAGTATTATCAGCAAATTGTACTTGAGAGTATCCACAATGCAGAAAAATAAACCCTGGCAGTGTTTTACTATTATCACTCTGGATACAGGGACACATATGTCATATATTACATTTCTGTATGGACTGACTGATGACAACAAGAACAGATGAGAACACAGACTGAGAAAAGCCTGATATGTAAAGTAGGTTTATATCACCAATGTGCACCAGGTGGTTAAAAAAATAAATAAAATACTGGTTGCTGTGTAATGTTTTCTTGATGCCAGTGTTTACCTGTTGACAGCTTGACATGGGAGCTGATGACCGAGCCAGGATTGCTCACTAACACATGAAGGGAGTAAACATTACACGGACAGCCCACATGTCATCTCAGACCAGAGACTCAGTGGTGTTGAAAAGCAGAAAGACTCTCCCAGCGTGGGTTTCTGATGCCGCCGGCGTCTGCACTTCAGCAGCAGACATTATTCTGACTCCTGACAGGAGGAAACGCTGCAGAAATGACTCCCAAACACACCATTCATAGCAGGGTGGAGTCACTGAGTGTGAAGTCCTCGGTCGTACACTGTCACCTCCGGCGGAGGCTGGAGGCTGGCAGGTCAACCTCCCTGATGTTGGTATCACACCCCCCCTCTCTCCTCGGCAGACTTCAGCTCCTGTCAGATGGCCAACACAGAAAACTGCTGTATCACAGTGCAGGGTGGACCTGTGGAGAGGCTGCCTTCAGTGTAGTGGTGGAAAAATATTCAAATGATTAAATTATTTCAAAATATATATAATTTAATCTTTGTTGTTTCTGGTAAAGAAGAACATGTGTTCTTGTTCCATCTTAATATGTTGAGTCTTTGCAGCTTATTAAATATTTTATAAGTCAGGAACAGCTGAAGTTGAAGATCTAAAGGAAAAAATTATTTTATTGTATATCTTTTGGGGATTTATTGTCATTTACTACTATTTACTGCATTTTTATTCTAATTATTTATTTATCTTATGTTATATGATTATATTGTTTTTTCCAATGTTATTTTTATTCTTTATAATCTATCCCCTTTGAATTTCAGTTTTTATTGTTTATATAAATAGCAGTAGTAATAGTGCTTTCCTGTGCTCCCTGCGCGCATGCGCATTACAACAACCCGTCAATTCGAAACCAAGCGAGGGAAAAACGAACTGGAGCCGTAAGTTTTTTAACTTTTGCTTCCAGCTGTTAATGTGGTGTTTAATTCTACATAGTGACATAATCCCACGATTGTCCTTTGGTTAATGTTGTTCATTACTTGGTAGAAGTTTGTTTAGTGACATTTCAACGTAACTCGAAACCCCGTTGTATTTTAGCAAGAGAATGAGTGGCCAGACTCAAAGTAAAAAACGTAAAGGTTTGTGTTTCATTACTTACTGATAAAATAATACACCACTTACAGTAAGAGTGTACACATCTTACATGTCTGTACAATCCACCCTAAATTTCAGCCTACATCAAGTACAAAACGAGTCTCTGAGCTGAATAAAACTGTCTTTAATGAGCTAGTATTTTGGTTCTCGCAGTACTCTTTGCCCCTGAAGTCATGCTAGTTTCCACCGCTTGCGGTCCGGGGGAAAGTTGAAATATTAATCAAATAATGCGCGGATTTATGTTTTGGATGTTTTCCGAATTTACCAATAGAGTGTATACATTCATAAAAACTTGCGTAATATCTTCTGTTTCCTGTGTGTGGTTGCGTAGAATCAATGCAACTTCAAACCGAAGGAATTTGAATGGAGTTTGGCGTAACATTCAACTATACGGCAGAACAGAATATTATCTCGTTCGTTATACTTTCTCACATGTTTATTTGTTCACTAGCTTACTTCAGCATTGTGTAAAATCGGTTTGAAGTGTATTCTTGTCCTGGGTGCTACTGTAAGACGCGTATGTTCTTGTTAAACCGGAGGATAGCTAAGCTACTCTTCCTGCTACGTTCGTGTTTGCTAAAGTTGGCTAGCAGGCTAACTAGCTAACGGTTAACTTTGCTGTAGACGTTGAAGTAACATTAGCTAAAAACAAGCTTATCGGCTCCTGTACAGAAGAAACATAAATAGATAGGGGTGTGTGTGTTGTCACTGCTCACATTAGCTATTTATTACTTTCCTAATTAAAGTAATGGTAGATTTACATAGTGCTACTGACATTTTTCATTTTTTGGGTTCAGATCAGGTCTTGTTAAGTTGATGTTTGCAGTAATGTGATGTCGTTGATGCTGTGACCTCTGACCCTTGAATTTTAGGCCAGCTGGTGATGTGAACACTGACAAGTTGTTAATATTGGAATCTTTTCCCTCTCTACCCTCCATCCCATATATATCAGACGGGGTGGGGTGGGGGCTCTGATGAAAGACATTGCATTGCTGTTGCATTGGGGTAAATGTAGGGTCACATACTTGGTAGTGAAAGTCAGGAAATCTCAGCCTCTGCTGCTTTGATTTTAACCATCTTTTAATCTGTCTTTCACAAGTATAACAACCTTATCTGTGCACAAAAGCACTGGAGCACACTACAATTATCTGTTGTCCTGTCGTATTGTCCTCTTTAAAGCTTCCTGTTGGAGTTTTCTCGTGAACAATCACAGCTCTGTGATTGTTACACACATTCAGTGTGTGTATCCTTCAGGGCTACCAAACATTTTGATTGTATATTCTTCCTTTTTCTTGTTTTTTTTTTTTTTTAGAATATTTTTAAACCTGAATTTCTTACATCGTCTTGCTTGCAGTGTTCTTCTTCTTCTTTGCCTTTCTTGGTTGCATTTCTTGGTTCGTCTGGTACCAGAAAAAGGTGTCATGTGGCTCACATTTCATTTGATGAACACGACCATTAGCAGAAATGTATGTAAAATGTATGAGGTCTATATGTGTCATATGTGTGTGTTTTGGGAGACACTAAAGTCAAAATCCGAGAATTGTAGAGGTTAAGAACATAATTTTTGTTTCTATAATTCAATTTTTACTTAAATTTTTTCCCCACCTGTATCATTTGACTCTATTGGCCTGGCTGATGTTTACATCTCCACTCATCACTGGTTGAAATCAAGGCTGAAAAGATGAAAAAGAAACTCGTTTATTAGAATAAATGCAGTTTTTGATGAGGTGAACTGTACTTTCCTCAGATGAGCTTTATATGTGTTTACCTCTGCCTTAAAAAAATCAGTTCTCTATTTTAATCAGTCTGATGTTGGTGAGGTTTGTTTGGTTGGATAAACTACATGAATGACAAATGAATTCTTATAAAATAATAATATAAAGTTAGGTTTATTAAGCTTCGGGGAAGATGAGCAGTGCTGCCAAGAGTTTGATTAGATTATCATCCAGTAACTGTGCTGATAATGATGTCAGGATGTGTGTGATTCAGCTCAACAGGTCATTGATCGATCACTTTCATTGTACATTGACTCTGCAGCACTTCAGAGTCAGGAAAAAAACGTATAGCCAGCGCTTAGCACCTTTACTAACCTACTTCCTGAGGAAACCCTGTGCTGGAGGGCAGAGAGATGACAGAATGAATTATAGTGTGAAGAGTAACGTTATGTTACTAATCAGTTTTTGTCTCAGTCGGCTGATTGTTCAGCTACTGGATCCTCCTCTCGACTGCTCCTGCTCTGTGCAGCTGCAGACGAATATTCATGAGCACTGAGGAGTTTACTCATCCTTTCTCCACCCGCCTGTGAGAGTTAAAAGACGAGCGCTCCCTCCTGCTTTTTTGAAGCGGCGGCCAGTCGCCGTGGGATAGATCACACAATGCGTGACTCAGGCGACCTCCTGCTGGACGTCCGTATGAGGGGTGAGGACACTGGGCTTTCATCTGCATTACAGAGGTCACCTGCCACTTTTTTCACCTTTTTTCATCAGAAAAATTTGTTGCTTTGAGTGAAAAAAGAGAATTCAGACTCGGGCTGAAAGAGCAGGAGGCTGAGATAACTGCTCAGTGTCGGTGCTACACATGAATCAGTCAAATAAACTGAAATGACGTGTTGATGTGATGATACCCGTACATAACGTATAACATGAAGGAGAAAATCATTCAGAAATAGAAATGGAAATCTGAAAGCGCAGTTTTGAAATTTCAAAAGCCGCGACTTTGTTATTGTTGTTGTTGCCGTTGGTTTCGTCAGCTGTGAAACATCTGATGATGGCAAATTTACTCAGCTGTGGCCCGTTAATGTTAATTTACAGACTTATTCAAAATACATGATGAAACTCTTTTTTATTGATTAGTTACTAAGCTGTCTGCATGCCGGTGTCTGTAGCAAGTTGGTCGATTAAAACAAGCTCTCCTCATACAGCACCTCGGCCTGTGGCCTGTCATTCTTCACTGTTCATAGAGAAAATATTTAGCAGATTAATCAATAATGGAACTAATTGTTAGGTTCAACCTTAATTTTTATGTTTGAAGAGATTGAGAGTGGAATGTGTGGTTTTGCTTTTCAAAAAAAACCAAAAACCCAACAGATTGTGAGTCTTTATTTAGATAAATAATCAATGTGAGTATAACACCACTTTTGCTTTCAAAATTATTAATTTCAAAACATACAACCTCAATAATGTAGTGCAGAAAACTTATTTACAGTCACCATTTAAATCACAATATTTGTCAGAAATATTGCGATAAGGGCTTTTTTTTTTTTATCATCGATTAATCTTACTTTTTTGATTAATTGATTCATCATTCATTCATTTATTCATAACTTCCCAAAGCTCAATGTGGCATCTTCAAATGTCTTGTTTTGAGGTGAGCGGTGTGGCACTAGTTTCCGCTGCTTTGCCTTTGCTAGCTGGGACAATCCTCCCTCCAGATCTATTCTGGGAGTTGGTTTTCTGCTTCTGTTGAGCTTCTCTCTCTCTCTCTCTCTCTCTCTCTCTCTCTCTCTCTCTCTCTCTCTCTCTCTCTCTCTCTCTCTCTCTCATCCTCACAAAAAGATAAAGAGACAAAGATGATGCAAATGTGAAGCAAATAAGGTTCGTGTCTTGGCAAACGCTCCGGCGTCGGCTGAACGAACAGAGAACAGTTTGTGATTTTGACGCACAGTCGCTGTTTGTCAGAGACGAAAAACAAACACAGACACACACACACACAAAAAAAAAAAACAAACCCGCGAGGCAGCGTCTCAACGCAGCCGTCACTCTTTCTGACATGTTCGTTTTCCTCTCCGCCTCACTTCGTCCTGATTGGCTGAGGTTTGGCAGGATGGATTAATTCACATCCTCTTCTGCTGTCTCACTTGATTATTACACTGAGGCATCTTGAAACATGTAGGTTTAATATCAAAATGTTCCCAACAGCTTTTTTTGCCCCAAATGTTGCTCGGAGAACCTTTATTTGAAAACAGACCTAAATATCTCCCCATTGTTTTTATACCTGGAGCCGGAGCCATATTGTTTTCATGTTGTCCGTCCATCCCAATTTTCATGGACACGATATCTCAGTAACGCCTCGATGGAACTTCTTCAAATTTGGCACAAACATTCATTAGGACTCAAGGACGAACTGATTAGACTTTGGTGGTCAAAGGTCAATGTCACGGTGACCTCACAAAACACTTTTTAGCCATAACTCAAGACTTGTAACCTGAAACTAGTCTGGTGGCGGAGGGATACGGCCGCGAGGAGGTGATTCTGGTTTATATGTCATCCAATGTTAGTGAGAGGCCTTCCTATGAAATGTCAAAAAAATAAATTATATAAATTCCTGTCACATGTTCCAGTGGATGTTGTTTTTGCTTGAGAAATTTACCTCAGCAATTAACTGTTTATCAGAATAGTTGCTGATTAATATTCTTTGGGTTGACTAATTGTTTCAGCTCTGATCTGCTGCAGTGTTGATTTGCTGTCAAACGGACGCAAAACTGCCGACTTACTTACGATACCGTGTGTATGTGTAGCTGTTGAGCTCTCTCTCTCTCTCTCTCTCTCTCTCTCTCTCTCTCTCTCTCCTCTCTCTCTTCTCTCTCTTTTAATATATAATTTTATTAGATCTCCATCCATACCGTCACACCTGAAAACGAGTACGAGCCGACGTAAACAGGAAGCAGATTCTCTACTCAGGAGTTGATTAAATGCAGAATTTAACTGCAAATCAGCTGCTAGCAAAAACAACAAGGTCAGTATCGCTTGTAATTTGGTATCCATGTTGCTTTCACCACTGGTAGTTGAGGCTGATAAAACCCAATCAGGAAGCAACCGTGGGTGTCTACGTCATCGTTTTCCAAAGGTCTCAGTTTTTTGCCCGTCCACACTACGACATAACCCTGGAGTTTTCAAGGTCCAGCAGCGTTTCCAAAACTCTCCGTTTTCAGGGCTCGAAAACTCCAGAGTCGTTTGGACGAAAGGAGGGAACGTAGGAAAAGAGATGCATTTCAAAAAGGAAAACGTAGTAGTGTGGACGTAGCCTCAGATGAATCCAAGAGCACAAAGCAGAATGATCAGTAACGTAACAAAGCTGAAGCGAGTCTCTCCACAACACGACTGGGGAAATGTTTCATTGGAACATGAAACTGATTGTTTGGAAAGAACATGCAGCTCTATGAATGGCATAAAAAGGACGATGCATACCAACATGAAAACAGCATCACAACAGTGAAGTACGGTGGACGGAGCGTCAGGATTAATTATGATGTGTGGTAAAAAGTGCCAGTGATGCGTGTCAGCCTTTCTCTACTTTCTTACCATGATGAGCTGTCATGTGCGAGTGTGCAATACCACAACAGTACTTTCCTGTTACGTTACATTGCTGTAAGGTGTGTTTTTCTACAAAAAAAAACGTCTGTTCCTTTAAATGATATTATTAAGTTGTCATCCTCTCTGAAACGGTAATTACAGGCCTGCTGATTCTGTTGTTTTATCTGACAGCCCCGGCTCATGGTGGCTGTCGGCCAAAATGGGGATTTTACTTTAGAAAAGAAAATTCATTTTGTCAGTGAGGTTACACCTCTGTAGGGGCTAATTAAAACTTCTCCCCATCTCCATTAAAACAATAAAACCGGTCACTGTGGGGCCTGAAGTCAGCAAATCCTAAGTGTTTCAATTTTGAGAAAAAAAATCTGCTTCTACAGGAACACAGAGTTACATCAAGGTCATAGTTTACCTCTGTGTCCTGGAGGAAAGTTTTCAAAATGGCAGAAAATGGATGAAGCAGTGACCTAACACATACGAAGCTGTAGTCCTCCATGTTGTGTCAGTTACTAACTATGTTAGGTCACATTTTTGAGGTCTAAACTCTTCGAAACCTTCTTCTGCTGCAAAAATATGCAACATCAGGAACGAGGAAGCTGTCAGTTGGCCCTGTCAAAATAAAATCCTTAGCACTGTGTGTTATTAATTTAGCCAAAAACTATTGCAAGTCACTTAATCCAACACGTCCTGCCTAAATTAAACACTGAAGATTTTTAATGTGGTGCAAAAGGAGAATCAATACAGGGTTCCCCACAGGGTTGTACAGCTTAGACGAGCTGCCTCTGGTAACATCAGAAGAAATCATTACACTTAACCCATGTGAAAAAACTCCTGCACAGCATCGGCTACTGCTGGTTTAATTATTGACAAGGTTTCCAATCAATCATCGTCAAGTGTAGAGTTGCACCAATAAGTCTATTGATTCATTAGTAGATCAGGTCAGATTAATTGTTTGTCATTTTACAAGCAAAATTTTCAAACATTTGCTGGTTGAAGTTTCTCAAATGTGATGATTTGTTGCTTTTTCTGTCGTATGTGACTATAAACAAGATATTTTGGGGTTTTGGACGGTTGGTCGAATAAAACAAGAAATTCAAATAGTGCTCTCGGAAATCATAGTAGACATCTTTAACTTTTTTTCCCTGGCATTTTATAGACAAAATCATCAATCGTGAAAATAATAATAAATAATAATGAAAGCAATAGTGTGTTGCAGCCCTACACATCCTTTTGGTCGGACATATGCTTTGCCGTTATCATTAAGAGCAGCATGTGGCAAAGTCGCGGGAGAAGGACATTTTTCTGAGATGCTCAAACACCAGACTGAAGCTGGACAAATTATTTATTTAAATCCGTCTGCACCAATTTTAAATTGGTTTAAAGTTACATATACTCAGAGACAGACACATACATACTCATAAACACCTCTGCCTATTAAATCAGACACAGAGAGGATTGTGCGCATTATGTAAAGTGGCTGAAAAATCAAGTGTTTTTTTTATTTATTTGTTGTGCTGTGCAGAGAGTGTTTTCTCTGCAGCTCAGCAGGAAGTCTGAGAACATCTTGTCTTGAATTCAGATTTAGAAAATCCTAATCTTGTTTTTCCACTTCAACTGTATTTTTTATTTATTTTTTTTCATGTCCTGGGAAAAAAAAGCCTGAATCAGCAGGTCGGAGAACAGTCTGATGAAACATGACAGTTTGTGCAGGAGCAGTGTCATGAGGAGTTTCATGTGGTCTTGGGGTGAACCCACTCTGCCCCCCCCCCACGTCTACTTCAGTTTTGTCACTCGTGGTTTGAGATGCTGTCAGGCTACATGATGTCAGCCTGATCAGAGTTGTCAATTAGCATTAATATTAACTATTTTGATAATCGATCAAGTGTTTGTATGATTTTTCTCAGCAAAAGCTCCAAACAGTTCGTGGTTCCAGCTTCTCCGCTCTGAGGATTTGGTGATTCATCTCTGTTTTATATCGGTACACCGTTGTTTGCCGCCAAGAGACGTGGGCTCACATGGAAAATGAACGACTTCTGGTCACTTTGACGTTCTCGCTTCCCCTTTGGTCTGAATGTAAAGTAACGCCAGCATTAAGTGATGGATTCGCCCCTGTGTGATGAACATCAGTGCAGTAGAAAGAAGTCCTTACCCTTTGATTTAGGTCAAAATATGCATTTGACTATAATATTGGACCATAACAAGATGATTAAGAAACTAATGTTATGGACATAAAGAGTCCCCTGATGTTGTATTCAGATTACTTTGGTGACTCCATCACTTTTCATCTCGCGTCACCCTCAGGGCAAGCGTCACATTTACTCTCGGTCTCTAAAGAGCAGTTAAATCATCAGTGTTGTTCAAAGTGTCGCTGTAATGAACAGCCTCAGTTTGTGTGCGTGCGTGCGTGCGTGCGTGTGTGTGTGTGTGTGTGTGTGTGTGTGTGTGTGTGTGTGTGTGCGCACGCACAGCGGTGATGTTTGTTTTATTGAACCTGTGTCAGCTTTTTCTTTATCAGCCGCTGCCGGTGAAAGAAAGTCCGTCTCTCTCTGCCCTCTGGGAGGATTTGTGTGATTCCCACAGCAGAGGAAACTCCTCCAGTCTGCATGGAAATAAACCTTTTAGATCTGTGTTTTCAGCCCCGCGGGTCAGCAGATAAGGCCGATGATTTGTGGGGATGCGTGTGGATAAAACCATATCTCCCATGCACAGTGTTTATCACTGTACCTCCTCCAGTTCTGAAATACTGAATATTTTAAGCCTCTTCTGATGATGAATCGGATGAAACGACATGAAAATCAAATAAATATTCTCTAGCTTCATGTTGCTGTTCATTCTGGTCTACATGTATTTCAGTTTAATTTCTGCATATATCTGCAATAAGGTAATTACATCTAAGAACAAAGTCCAGCAGATTTATCCGTCTGTGTCGAGACTTCTAAGCAGTGAGGTAAATAGACAGGATGTTTACATGTTAGAAATGGCTTCCCACTTCCATATCTAACTGACACATACACATGCACCTGGGTGATACGGCCTATAAATATCACGATGCACGATATATTTATGTCGGTATTTTGAAATCTTTAAAATACTTCATAAATGTGCGATTTAACCCTCTGATGCATGAGATCACACCAGTGTGATCTAGTGATTCTAGTCCTTGTTTGCATTAAAACCTTCTTGTTTTTTTAACTATAGATGCATTAGAGGTTTCTATTGGAACAGTTTTAAATTTGTAAGCAAAAAGGGGGAAATTTGCCGACTAAAGCCGGATGTTGACGAGTCTCAGCGCCTTTTTTTGACCAGGGCTTTAGTCACACACACACACGCACC
>NW_019525167.1:296794-448732 GCF_002814215.2 Seriola lalandi dorsalis | reverse complement strand
ATAATAATAATAATAATAATAATAATAATAATAATTATAATAAAAACAGTTAATAATTAATAAACAATAATAAAAGTGTATTTGTTCTATCGCCACCAGTACATGCAACAACATCATCCCAATGGAGTCGTGAGAGAAATTTCCGCCTCTTCAGCCACTGGATGTTTCCCTCTCTTCACCAGCTGGTCTCTGACTGTGTGTGTGTGCTGCCTGGTGCTGGGCAGGTTGTGAACAGTGCGACTGAAGCGTTCAGTAAATACGCCTTAGAAGCAGGAGCTGAAAGAGGCTGAAAGCTGCGGGGAACTGCAGAGCTGGTGACATTTCTCTGTGGGCTCGTTACTACAAGCGACATGTTTCAAATTGTGCATAGCAATTTCATCTGTTGTTACTATGAAGATTTAGATTAGAGCAGGTTTAAAGTGCAGTGAGTGATTCGGAGGTGTGGAACCAGGCTACATGTTTGAAGTAATGGCTGTGCAGTGCGCGGAGCTGGAGGGTGAAACAACAATCGTGGCTTTGTATAAGAAATAAATTAACCTTTTTAACTTTGTTTAGTGTGGTGTGGACGTGAGGCAAATTAAACATGAGTGTCTCTGTCCAGGGTCCGTCTGTCTCTCTGTTCAGTCCGTCTGTCTTTTCTTTCTGCCCCCGTCCACAGAGAGTTTGTGGCTCGGCGCTGAAGTGTAGGTTTTAAATGGTTTTTAATAAATGGCGTTCTCTGAGTGCTGCAGAGCTGCTCTCCCTCGACACGCTGCCTCCGCTCGGCGCTCGCAAGCTGCTCCTGACCTGATAAAAAAAAAAACACCTGCTGAGCTGTGTGAGTTTATTATTTATTTTGTTCAATAGGTGAAAGTGCTGGAGCGTGCGCCTGTGGCAGCTGCAGGTTTTATGTCGTAGAAAATGAACCTTCAGGCTGCAGCCAACACTGAGCGATGCGTGTTGGAGGTTCACCTCTGTCTGTAATTAATGAATGTACTTTAGGAAACTGAAGATTGTAAATCAGCAATTTGATATGAGTTTGTTCGTCAGTGGACGGTGGCGGGGGTCACGTACAGCGTATTGTGGTGTTTACATCTGTCTGTACATTAACTCTGGTTTCCTGTCGTTATGCAGATTGATTACACACATCTGATTAGTACATGAAACAAACATAAATGCTTTATTTCCATCATGTTCTCCACATGGTTTCCCATCACTTCTTGGTGCGTCCGTTTCTGCAGCAGTTAAATGCAGCATCTGAGACGATGTTTATCTTGCACATTACTTCAAATCAGTGTCACGATTATTTCAAACTTTTACCTCAGTTACAGTTAAGTGACTCAGTTACACGAGGTTTTCTAATAAGTTGTGACATCGGGGAATGAAATTTGTCTTATTTTTGTTGGAGACCCCAGAGTGAACACGACTTTGTGGCAGTTACGTTTTACAAAGAAAACGGTGATAGAGTTTGACGTGTGTATCTTTATTTTTAGCTTGTTGAGATAAAAAAACCACAGATTTAATTTCTTTTTGCTTAAAATATGATTAAATAAAAAAAATACAGTAATGTTTCTGATTCATTTTCTTTCAGCTGATGAGTCATTTACTTGACTAATAATTTTCAGCTTTATGTGGCGTTTTAAAATAAATGATGAATGGATGAATTTGAAGCCATTAATAGATGTGACTCACACTTATCATGCTGGTAGGGATGTTGTGTGATACGTCAGCGGGCCCCCCTGCTGTCCTCTGAGGGGAACAGGTCAGTAATATTTCAGTGCCCCCCCCCCCCAGCAGTCATGTGTGATCTGCAGGATAACTGCTGCACTGTGTTCATGAGCTGCTATTCGGAGATCTCTCCTCTGCCCCTCTCAGCCTCTCTGCTCCTCACCAGTGACGTCGTCGGGATGAACTTGAGTTGCCCTCCGAGTTAATGAGCGTCCCGGAGCAGCTGAGCGCTGGGCCACGGTGACACTCGGCGGAGCAGGGAAGCGGCCGTCTGCTCTGGGTGGGCCGGCCGACATTTGGCAGGGATCAGCTGCTCTCCCACCACGGGGATCAGCAGACTGTTTCCAGCCGACTGGTGGTCTGTGATACGTTGCCGCTCTGGGGAGTTTGTGGGGGCGCTCTGACTCACAGTTCACTCTGGACCCATTCGTTTACTGAAGCTGACAAACAAACAGGCTGCGGGTCAGCTGGCTGCGTGTATAGATAAGGTTCTGTCAGGTGGGTTTCCGTCACAGGATGCTGCGTGACCAGGCAGTTGCCAATAGGGAGGCAGAGTCAGAGAAAAGTGTGAATCAGCTTTTGAAAAGATGCATTTCAATGATGAAAATAAGCCAAGTTTATTTAAAGGTTGACTCTTCCTTGCTGCTAAGCTTTGTTGATATTCAATAATATCAAAGATTTCTAGTTGTGATTCATATGTGATATTTTTCATAATATCATCATAATATAGAAAAATATATATCTATTTATAATTTTTGCAATTCAACTCTCATTTCACTGCTTTCTTACTGTGCATTGAACCTTGGCATCTGACAAAGAAAACTGCTGTTTAGTGGCAGCATCGTCCCCCACGCAATGATATTGTATATCGTGATATTCTGGCTGGATTGTATTGATATTAAATTCTGCATATCACCTAGGGCTACACAATTAATCGAAATATAATATGGCCAAGTGCAACATCCAAATCACTGGAGCTGCAACCTTTGTGATGAAGGTAAAATGTGTCACATTGTTGTGTATTGTCAGCACAGGAAGCGTTGTGGTGCTACAGAGACGCCCCGGCCTCCAAATCACATTGTCACAAAAATCACATCATCATCATTTCTAATCTGATTCTATTCATACAGAAACAAGACAAATGAGCAATTATGCTCTGTATAAATTTATCTCTAACTGCAGACCTGTAGTTAAATTGAGAGAGAATAATCGCAAATAAAAATTGCTATTTGTAAATTGTAAGTTGTAGCTCGATTTTGTTTTGTGCGACTTGCAGTGTTTCTGTATTTGTAGCTTGTTTCTTTAAGCTGAGTCGTTTTTCTTTCTCTATGTGACGTACTGTTCTCAGAAGCAGGAATATGTATTTTTTGCCACAGTGCATTTATCTCTCTAAGATAATAAACTGCAGCCTAAAATGGACATTTAAAAAAAAAAATCGGTATTAGGAACTATCTGAACAAACATGAACACATTATGAATCTGATCTGTGATCTGACGTTTAATATCACCTCTTGGTATTCAATGTTTGTTCTTTTATAACCCCTGTGTACAGCCACTAAAAGAAGAGGCTGTTTTTGTCTGTTTTTATTTGTGAGCTACATAAATCAGTGACACCAGAAAAACTCGTACTCTGTGTTTAGACTGTAGAAATCCTGCTGAGCTGCAGGTGAGTCTGTAAAACCTGCGGCTCTGTGAGGCTGGTGAGGTTTTTCGGGGACGGACGGACTGACTGCCGGAGTGACTCGTAGCAGCTGTAGGTCACACCCAGAAATTGTGTGTGGTACCTTCACACAGAGCAGCTCTGAACTCATGAATGAATCACTCATCTTTCTCTAATTCAGGCCTTCGGCTCCTCCCCTCTGGTCTAAATCAGAGAGGTTTATTTGATTTTATTTTTTTCCTGGCTGGGTTTTCTGCCTGACTGAACAGCTGACTGTACGGTCGAGTGAACAGCTCGTCTGCCTCGCAGGCTGTTCCCGCTCCGCCGTCCTCGGTCAACGAGGTACCACCGAGGGACTCGCCAGTCAAATCTGCCTGAAATCAAACTAACGAGCACTGACAGGAAGCAACGTGCTACCTGCTGGGAACACGGCCAACACTTTCCTGCGTTTCTCTCTGAAACGCCTCAAAGACTTTAACCCTCCTGCTGAGCTGTCGACATGGATCTGGTGTTTCCTGTCATAGGTTTTATCCTGGTAATGAATCGTCTGTGGCGGAGAATGGTTGAACTGGACTTTAAACCAGAGATCACAGCTTGGATCAGTGTCTGTCAGCAGCTGTGTCCTGTGTTCTGAGACAGATTAAAGCCTGAAACCACTGACGTTCGCTCATGCCCAAACCGCACGAATGTGAACTGAATATTTTCAGATGTGTCAGCGGTGGCGTTGTTATTTTACAAACCTGAAGTCATTGTTTCAGGTATTTCATCCTAGCCCCTGTTGTTGGTTCACAATTTAATCTTATGTCTTGTCTCCAGGTCGCCTTGATGTCATGCCTGTCTGTGTGCTGTCGGACGGGGCGGGGCCTGGCGCCCAGGTACCAGCACACCTGACCATGATTCCCATCTCGCACATCACCACCAGCACAGACTCCTCCGGCAAAACAGTCAAGGTTTGTTTACACTCTTTTCATTTTTAGACAACGATGAACGGATATTTCTTGTTGACAAAATCTTTCGACATGACATCTTCATCAGGGGTTTAAATATCTCTGAATTTCATGATGTAAATATTATAAATAATTTGATGTGTACATATTGACATGATGGATGGGCTGGACCTGGGAGTCACACCTGTGTTTAATTGGATGATGTGTATATGTGGACCTTTAGGATCACCTCTTTAAAGAACAATTAGTTAAAAGATGTTTTGGATACCAAATTGTTTCTGTAGAGTTCAAAATTTCATGTATTTTCCTGTTTCCTCTGCATTCAACTGTCACCTGCCACCATGTGCTCACTTCTCCTGCATGTGAGGCCGTTTTCTTGTTCTTGATTAGCACGCTGCAGGAATGTGTTTATGAAAACCAAAGCAGCAGAATAATCCACCTTCTGTCTCGCAGCTCATTTTTCCCTGAGGCACTCATCAACGCTGCTCAGCTTCCTGACGTGGCTTTGATCAGTTGACAGGCTCTCAGTGAAACTCTGTAGAGCTTCAGTCAGAGATAAATGTTTCTCAGTTTGTCTCCAAGTTTAATGTTCTTTATTTTTCCAGGGGAAAGTGGTCCGTAAAGAACGACTGTTGTCGTCAGCATCAGATGACTTCATCTTGAAGACTGTCATCCAAGGTAATATGCAAACATTTGTGTGTAACGCATGTCTGCATGTCCTGCTGGGTTCTTTGTGTTATAAATGACAACCTTTCGATCTTTATAAATGAAACCATTCAGTCACAGTAGGAAATTGTCTTTTAGTTTACTTTGGTTGGAGGTTTTGAAAATTCAATCTTTTTAAAAGAGAAAAGGAAAACTTAATTTATTGTGGTAGATTGATTTATTTTTGAATATTGTGTACACATAATGAACAATGTTCAGTTTAGTCATTATTATGTTCCACTGAAAACAATGTAACCTTGACTCAAATGAGGTAGTGATTCACAGTAGGGGTGGGCGATATGACGATATTAGATCGTGAAGGATTACAACGTGAAGATGATCTTTCAAACTGCAGAGATCGTGGGATTGTCTAGGGCACATTCTATAAATTGCAGTTCTATGCTGATGCACCGATGCACCAGACGTATTGACGTCGTCAACCTGACCGACCAATCATAGCGAATTACGGGCAGTGACGCGCTTTCCTACCCGCCTCCTTGTTTGTGTGTGTAGCGGTAGCACATGGAGAGCGATGGCCGAAAGCCAAACGGAGTTGGTCGCTAAAAAAATTGACTATTTGGTCTAAATTGTCTGTTTTTCTTTTTCCAATTTAAGATCGTGATAAAATCGAAATCGTGATTTTTATTTTTAAAAAATCATGATATGATATTTTTGCCATATCGCCCACCCCTAATTCACAGTAAATATTTGAGCTGAGTGAATTTTTGGTCAAGGCAAAGGACTCAAAGTTTTGTTGTGTTTGTGTTGTTGTTCTCACATTACCTTGCCATGCAAACAGTGGTCTGCTCATCAAGAGCCATTTGGGGTTTGGTGTCTTGAAGAAAGAAAAGAATATAAACACATAGAAACTACGAATACTACGTTGAGTCCAATAAGAAATCAAAATAACGATAACATCTCGGTCAAACTGAAGAATAATTACAATATTGTTGGATTAGAAAATACATGGAATAAACAACAACCATTCAAGACCAGATTAGTGTTGCCTTGAGCTTTAAATTGAACTTTTCATGTCTTAAAAGCATTAACCCTTTCTTAACCACTATCACAATGGGCATCTTTGGGTGGTGCTGGAAGCTTGATGACGTAGTGGCTACTTGCGAGCCATTTGGCAAGCTACTGTACTTGTACTAGCTAGTATTAGGTTAGCAGGTACTGGTACCCATTTGTGCTAGTCAGCCACAGTAGCTGCTAGCAGCTAGCTGACCTGGCTTGGTGGCTAATTGGAAATTTAAATCATTATATTTCTCTATTTTTGTCCGAGGCGGAAGGCATAGCTTTTGATTTACCAGTTGATCCATGTTCTGACCCTCACCTACGGTCATGAACTCTGGGCAGTGACCGAAAGAATAAGATTATGGATATGATAAGTTTCCTTTGTAGGGTGGCTGGGCTCAGCCTTAGAGAGTTGTAGGGTGAGGAGCTAGATCATCCGGAGGGAGCTCAGAGTCAGTCTCGAAAGGAGCCAGTTGAGGTTGTTTGGGCATCTGATTTGGATGACTCCTGGGCGCCTGCCATTGGGGTTCTTCTGGGCTCGTGTAACTGGTAGGAGACCCAGAGCTAGGCCCAGAACAGGCTGGAGAAATTTTATATCTCATGTGGCCTGGGAATGACTTGGGATCCCTAAGGAGGAGCTGGAAAACATTGTTGGAAAGAGGGATGTCTGGATGAACTGGACGACCTGGACGACCTGGACGACCTGGATTACTGTGACCCAACCCTGGATTAAGTGGCTGAAAATGGGTGGATAGATGGACGGTATATGGCCGTCTGTTTATACCTATCCTATGCTTTATACCCATGCTAGAGCAGAGTCTTTCAAAAAACTGCATGGTGAGATATATTAAATATGATAGATACTGTTTTGGACTCTCCAAGCTTTTGTTCCCTCAAAGGTCAGAACTGTTACTGCAAAGATGTTTTGTTCTTGATCAACAATGAGAATTTGAACGGTTTGATTATGTACGGTGGGTTTATCAGAGCTTGTTGGCTGAGAACAGCTGCTGCTGCTGGAAACACTTAGACTGAGTCATACTCAAAAGCTGCATAGTGCTGCAGAGTTTATGGTGTGGAGTGTTTGACTCTGCATGTGTGGAGCTGTTAGGACTGTGTGTGTGTGTGTGTGTGTTAAGCTGTTTAGCTGGTATGGATTGTAGAAGCAGATGGAGGCCATTGTGTCTCATTGTTGTCATGTCTGTGGCCTTCTTATCTCCGAGCGGCCTGATTAAAGAGCCACAGAGAGCCAAGGCTCTTATTGTGGTGTCGACATCCTTCCTTTTATTCATTTAAACTCTCTGACACCCCGTCTGTGTCCCCAGCTGCAGGATGAACAGGTTCTCCTCTTCTGAATTGTTGGGTTATAGACCAGTCTGTCAGTTTTTGTACAGTGTTTGACCTGCTGGTGCATTGTGGGATTTTGTGATAGGTTTGTGAGTGTCTCGCTATTGTTTCTCCTATTTCTGTTTCTTTCGTCGTGTTGTTGTCGTGTTTCCTAGTTTAGTTCATCTTGATGAAAATACCTCACATAGTGTGTTTTGTCTGTGGTCAGACATTTTCATTTTAAACAGATACACATCAGTTTTACAAACGAATTATGTGGTAGCTCTGATTCATTACAACATCGATGTTATTTTGAAAAACTGACAGGTCCAGTGTCATTGTAAGGAGCTTCTGTCCATTATTGTGCAGAACTGGCAAAGTCCAGTATCAGAAATGTGTGAATAGTCAGAGACTCATCTTAAGATACAAGCTTTCTCTTCTGATGGGACAGAGAGATTGTAGAGACACTTTATAGGACTGTGGTGACGTGATGACAGAACAAACTAAATTTAGGTGTCATTGCAGATTATAGCTTGTTTTAATTTGTAGAATTTGTTCTCTGGAAGTGTGTAAATAAGAAATAAAAGAGGCCCCAGAATTTTTCCTTGTGGAACACCACACATTGTGCTGATCCACCTGGATGCAAGGTTGCCAAGTGAGATAAAGTAGCTCCTCTCCTGGAGATAGGGCTGGTTCCACTTAAGAACTGTTTGAAAGTTCAGCCTACATTTCAATCCTGCACACTTGTACTGTGTGGTGGCTGTGCTGGATTTTATTTTATTTTTTAAATCGCAAGAAAATCATACAAACAATGTACATTTTCGTTAGGGTTAATCTGCATCACCTGTTTATTGTTTAACATCATTGGGGCTGGATATTGGCACATATATCATTCGATTGAATCTTCCTGAAGATTCATAATCAGAAATACCAATGCTGCATAAAGGTAAAATGCCTACAAGGAAACAAGTACATATAACAAGGCCCTGGGGAGCAGGAGTGGAAGAATACAGTTAAACAATAACTGTCTGTAAGGGATGCTGTAAGCAGTAATGGGAACGTGCCTGGCATGCCAGTGGTTGGGGAATTTAGAATTTTGTTTTAAGTAGCTTGTTATTCCTGACAGTCAATCAAAAACCCCCAAAATATTCAGTTGCTTATCACATAGAACAAAGAAAAATCACTGAATACTCACAGCTAAGAAGCTAGGACTGACATTCTCTTTTGCAGTTAGCTTAAAAAATTGCAGCTATCAAAATAGTGACCAATCAATTAATAGACATTATTTCAGCTATAGATATGTCCAGTAACACCAATCAATCCTGAGTTCCCTGTCTTTGTGATGTAATGTGTATCTGTTATACATGACAAAGATCAATCACCTCAACGTCTCATCATCCTGATCTGACTCTCCTCCGTCTGGTTTTCAGAAGAAGATTCCCAGGCGATCGCCTCATCCCAGAACACGTCCATCAGCGTGGTTCTGTTAGGAGCACTGGCCAAGGACTTCAATGAAGCTGTCAATCAAGGGGTAGGTTCACTCAGTCATAAAAGAGAAATGTAACAGAAAAGATGCAGCAGTTATTGTGGTGTTTTGTTTATCTTGATGCAAGTGTACATCAAATAACAGTACGATATAGATACACACCACAGTATGAGCACTAATTATAAGTTGTTGGGTTTCTTTACTGTCCTGGAAAAACTAAAGAACTGCGGTGACTTTCTGAACTGCATCTGTTGGAGACTTTCAGACCAGACACATTAATCACATGTCATGGATATATATTTATCATGTGCAGATATGCTGTTGTGATAAAGTGTGGATGGCTGATGATGATTATGATGATGTGCGAGCGACACTGACGGTGTCTGGCTTCTGAATCTAATTTACAGTTTGAGTTGTTTTCTGTTTCCTTTGATCTCCTCTGTGTCACCAGATTGTTAACAAACCCTGGCTGTGTGTTTGTTTCCTGCTAAAGTTCACACACTGCTCACCTTCCCAGACAACTCCAGCTTCATTTGTGTGCCCCATGATAATTGAAAGAAAAATCAATGTTTGTTTGATTTGTGTGTTTGTGCGTGGAGTCCTAGAAACGGGGAGCACACTGCACATCTGACAGCTTTGTGGGGACCAAAATGCTGGATCCTATAGGTGGAGTTTTCTAAACCTCGAGCAGGAAAAGTCACGATGAAGCAGGAAGCTCTCGCTGTGTTTACAGTCTAATGTTGCCAGCAACCAAGATAAATCTTTCCATTGCTAAGAAAGTGTTAGCAGTAGCCCCACTAATAACAAGAACAAAGGGAACAACAAAGAAGAGGCTTTGTCTGCCCTCAGGTACAGAGAGCAGCCTGGGGAAGGAGCTCCGTTTCCACAGCGACCAGTTTCAGGTCCACTTTCCATTTATTTTGCTTGTCTGACTGGATGCCTCGTTTCCTATTGGCCGCGCCAGTGTTCGTCACAGCGTCACTCCTGCGCTCGCACAAGCTTTGGAAATAATGGGTCACAGAGCACATATGCAGTTCCTCTTCTTTAACGTCAAAACGGTTCTACTTTGCTGTTTTTTCTATCACGGTTCAGCTGCTGCGTTGCAATGTAAACTAGAAAAGAAGACAAAGACAGTAACTTTGCAGTGAACAAAAAACAGCAAAGTACTGGAGTAAATCAGTGAATGAGAACGAATAAAGAAATGGTGAAACTGTTAAAAAAAAGGGACAGTTAGTTGTACTGATGGAATAAGTGCTGTGGACATGTACATTATATAAAATTCTCCATGCATTACATTATGAGAAAGGTAATCCTGGGTTGAGGCTTAACTGCCACAAATAAACCAACATCCAGCGCTCCAAAAATAATCATTTGCTCTCTGATTTAGCTTTTATGATGCATCTGCTGAGTCCTGCAGACTTACGTAGGACAGATGATTATTTTAGAAACTGCTCCAGGATTCTTCATATTTTCTCTTCAGAGGAGAGAAGAACTCGCCGTGTCAGTTTAAAACACATGTAATCAAATTATATGAAATAAAAGTTCTACCTAGTGAGTAATGAGAAAATAGAGTTTACTGGTTTTTGCTTTTCACTAATACCCGTCACTCTGCTTGGAACACTAAATGATTTATTATATTTACCAGATTTATTTGATTATATAATAAATGTGAATAGAGAGAGTGTCCTTGAACAGAGGAGTTTGGAGAAGTTGGGTACTTTGAACCCGAGCCGGGGGAAGAAAAACAGATTGAAAGCCTTTTTTATAATGAACATTCATGAGATGCTGATGAGATTGCGTTAGGTTATTTTTTTTTATAAAAGAAAAAAAAAGAGACTTGGCTATTATCAAGGTGTGTCTGTGGAAATTGTATTTTGTGGATCATAAAAACTGATTTGAATAAGGTAATAAGCTGAGTGATTCATGTGATTTGTTGATGAATATGACAAAAATCTGTGGGACAAGATAAATTAATTTACAGATGGTGTGTTGGAAGAAATGTGCACTGAGCTGTGATGAGCCTCTGATGGGTTGAAGTAATTGAATATCCTCTGAAAAATTAAAGGGGGAAGCCTCTGCGCCGGCGCTTGATGCAGATTATCTAAACCACTTTATCTGGAAGTTGAGTCAGACAATAACGGACAAAACTACAACAAAAAGCACCAAGATGTAGTAAACCAGAATTAACCTTTCACTTTAAAGTTATAATCATTGAGATTTTTTTGAGATAAAACTTTTTAAAGGACATTTTTAAACTATTTATGGTCAGTCAATTCAGTGTATTTACAGTCGGTAATTACCTCCATACTCTCCATATGCTCTGTTTATTTTATTTGTATATATATATATCTTATACCATTTATATAACCATACTTAAGTGAAAGCTCCTTGCGCTGCATTTTCTTTCTTAAAACTTTATTTAGTCGTTTTTAGAAAATCACATGGATTGCGGATGTGTACAGTAATTTCATTACACTTGCATAATGAGCTTAAGGTCTTGAACTTGAACTCACAGATGTCACAAAGTTGTTTTAAGCCCCGGTTTAGTCAAGGAGATAGAGGAGCAACATGACACTACATGAAGAATCTCTTCAGTTTTACAGTCTTTTATTCACAGATATAGAAGCTTAAAAACCAACCAGCTCTACATAGAAATCAAACCACAATAGTAAATGAAATGATTGGATCTGTGAGTTTACTTCACAACAGAATCTTGGTTAGGTTAAGGACAGGTGATTCATTGGTAGCCTAGCAACAGTTTGAAAACCACACCGCACTGCTTTTTTTTTTTTTTTTTTTTTTTTAAGTATGGGCTTCAACAAACCAATTGGAGCCTAATTTTTACAACTGTAATGGTTGATTTTAAATTGGCTATAAATGAAAACAAAGTTACAGTGTGAAGCTCTGCTTTATAGTTTCAGCTCGTTGTTTTGCTGCCCGCTCTGTAAATTTACTGTTCTGTTTCACTCTCATCACACATTACATCACAGCGGCGGCAGGAAGCTGTTTTGAGAGGAAACGCTCTAAAAGCCACTGTTCTTTACCTGCTCAGCAGCTCACAGCAGGCACACACAGTCAGACAGCAGCTGGTGACTTAATGGAGCATTTAGCAGCTAAAGAGCCAGAAATTTCCCTCAGGAGGTGGTGGAGACCAAACACAGAGCTAAAAGAGAGGGGGCATTGGATTTACATTCATGAGGTGGACATGAATGATACTGTTGCTCCATAACTGCTGGATGTGGAAATAAGCAACTGCTTTAAAGAACAGATGATCCTGAGCTCTGTCGCCCCACACTTTGTTAACTTGTTTAACACAAAGTGACTGAATCGTTGTTGGCCCGGCGCACTGTGACGGTTTAGTTTCCCTACCCTGCGATAGTCACAGCTGTGCACAGCAGCACCTACGATGTTGTTTACAGAGCGGTTGGTTTTGTCTGTGACCTGTGCGGGGACAGTGAACACATCAGGGATAATCCTCCTGTCAGCATCATGTCACTGTGTTTTCTGGTTTCCCTACAGCAGCGTCTTGACGGGACTCAAAGCCCCGTAAAGCTCGGTGAAGGCAGGAAGTCATCACAGCCTGAGCCGCCGTGCTCCGCCATAGATCACAGAGGTCTTGTCAGGCTGTGTGTCTCTGTAACATGATTATTCAGACTATCTGCTGTCCCTTTGTCAGCCCTGAGCGGAGGCTTTAAAGCCGTCTTGGGGGCAGCTGACACACCAGACAAAAGACAATCTCCACTTTTCACACCAGCTTATCATCGGTGGCTTGTTGTGACGTCTTACTCAACGTCTCCCCCGATGCAACATCTGCCGCTTCAATCTGTCCTCCCTCTGGGAAGAAGGATGTGTATTTATCTCTCTTTGCTCTCTC
This sequence comes from Seriola lalandi dorsalis, assembly GCF_002814215.2. NCBI lineage: Eukaryota > Metazoa > Chordata > Actinopteri > Carangiformes > Carangidae > Seriola > Seriola lalandi. The sequence continues at coordinate 436,013 of NW_019525167.1, read as the reverse complement.
AGTTTTAATCCCCCGATTTCTCTTCTTGTTGTTGTTTATCTTGTGTTTTCCTGCAGGATGTGGTGGTGGCCTCTGGCTTCACTGTGGACAAATCTGGCTCAGTTCACAAGGACAAGCTGCACCCCTGTAAGCTGCTGCTGTCAGGAGACAACGCCTGCCTTTATGTGAGGACTCTTATACGTCTAAGTACAATATACTCTACAGTGTGTATAGTATGTAAACATGAATAGGCTCTTTCAATGTGTATGTCTTGCCACACCCGTTTAGTGTGGGTCACTGGAGCTGGTGTGACAGCTGCCAATCAAACACTTACACGTACACTTCCTGAAGTACAGCACAACTTAAAGTTCCTCTCCAGACGTGTTTTAAACTATGTAGAAATACTCTGCTATGATTAGTATATGGTTTAACATGATTTTCACACACAAAAAGTGAAAAATAAATAAATAAATAAATGAAAAACTGGGGCTGGAAGCTACGTTCATCTAGCTTGATCTACTCTTTCTTCCTCATTGAGCTGTTTGCGTTAGGCTGACCGGTGAAAGAGCAGAATATGGAGATGGTTCGAGGAGGAAACAGAGAGCCTCAGGAGTTTTTTGAGGAGTCTGTTGTGACCAGAATCGGCAACTAGAAGACGTATCAGAACGGTTAGCGTAGTTAGCATCTTTTATTTGTTTGTGTTGTTTGTTAGCTTGTAACTGACGGGGGCTGACACTGTGTTAGCAGCTGTGCGAAAGCAAACGCTCTCTCTCTGTAGTTGACAGGATCGGTTCCTGAGGTTTGTGACGTATGAAACCCTGAATCTGTTTTTATGAGACTGTCATTGGTTCACTGCAGTTCAAGGTGGAAACACTCAGTCATGGTGCTGATGATTATTTCATGCATCATATGTTTGTATTATATAACAAACACCATATGGACGTTAACAAGGTTAAACACTTGAGAGATCTTTAAGTACATTTGTGAGGTACTACTGCTTTACCTGAGTAAAGTATATGTCCCGACATTTCAGAGTCTCTTTGCTCCTCTACATTTATAGTTGATAGGTGATTCTCAGATTTGACCCACTGCGAAGCATCAAACTACACAACAGTATATAAAGAAGTTAAAATGAGCTCCACCTGGTGAATCTGTTTGTGACCTGAGGTTCTGATTGAGGATCTAACTGTGATTAGTAGTAGATTATTAGTAATAATACCCTGATAATATAATTCTTAATAAGGTAATAATGAATCCTTTTAGTTGTGGTGACCCTCAGTGAGGTCGTGAACTGTGCTTTTCCTCTCTCTCTGAACCAATGCATCATGGCTTTGTTATCCATATGTGTGTGTGTGTGTGTGTGTGTGTGTGTGTGTGTGTGTGTGTGTGTGTAAATTCAGTCTGCAGGCTGTAAGTCTGTTAGAACACGGGATCTTCTGTGTGAGGTGTAAATTGAACATGACTCATCGTCGGCCATGTCTCGCTCTGTGTCATTGTCAGACAGAACCACAACAACAAAACCTGGAGACGTGTCTCTGTTTACCTGCTGATGAATTTCACATCCTCTTCATGTCTCACCTGCAGGCTCAGCCGTCACTGCACCAACAGCCCAGAGAGATCTCTCAGATTTACAGCCGAGACTAACTTATCTGTTCATTCTCAAAAACGTGCCAGTGTACACAGAATGTTTTTAGAGTTCACAAATTCACATTTCTATTTAAAAAAAACTATATTCAGATTTCTCTCAATGATCTAAAAATTCAAGTGAAACTCTGGTTTCTTCTATAGGCAAATTTAAATCCTAAAATTCAAAGCTGTGGAGTTCGGACCAAACATCCTGGACACCACAGATAAGGAATGGAGCCTGAATACTGTGTCTTTCCCTCACAGTCTAAGGACGGGAGGTTTCATATAGATTGACTGTATATTAACAGATTTCAGGCAGTTTTGTTATTGTATTCTGAGGTGGAGTTCAGTCAGTTTTATTGTTTCTGTTTGAGACGGATATTATTCCACTCTCCTTCCTCCTCGCTGTGATTGTGTTTTCTGCTTCTCCTGCAGCGCTGGGGCGTCTCTCTGCTGCGGTGGCTGTTCACTGAAAACACATCACATTAGACGTTAAGTCTCATCTCTGTCTTCATCCCTCAGGTGTCCCGGCCGCCGCCTCCTCCTGACCCCAGGTCCCCGTTGGCCAACAAGAGGAGCACCACGCTCTCCGCTGAGGTCAGAGTCAGAGGCCTGGTTAGCTGAAGAGGCTGCTGGGACGTGCTGTGGAGCTCTTGTATCTGTCAGGACGCTTTATGTCAGCGGCCGGCTGTTCCCGAGTCACCTCGGCTGGAGCAGGGTCTCAGCAGACCTCTTGGTCTCAGTGGTCAACTTTTGCCACAACATAACATGTCTTACACACACACACACACACACACATGCACACACACACACACACATACACACAAAATAAAAATGAAAAACTTTATTTGTATTGCACTTTGCTGCACAAAGTGTTTTGAACAAAGGTCGAAAAGACGTAAAATGAACATAAAAACATGTTTAACCTCCTAGGACCTGGCGTCCACATATGTGGACCTCACATTTTGGGTTCTCTAGACCACAATACTAACTTTTTCTCAACAAGGGCCTGGTGACCACATATGAGGATATTATACTGCCACTCAGTAATCGAATTTAAAACTAATGTCTTCATATGTGGACATCATTTTTCTCAGGTCCCAATCAGCCTAAATAGCAAAGAGAAATTAAAAATGCACGCCATGCAAGAGTTCGGGTCTTAGGAGGTTAAAAACATTAGTGTAAAATGAGATGGAATAATAATAAAATAACAACTTTTTTATCATCAGATTACAGTTTTTTCTGATCACTTGGTTCTGTTGATTTCTTTTCTTGACAGTGGACCTAAGACGGTGTCGTAATTATCTCTCGTGGTTTTAGTGAAAATCCAGTTTAAATTGTGCATAGAATCAAGACTTTTATTAAAATGATTAATTAGATCATTTGACAAAAACAGAATCTGAACTCATCTGGCTGAAGTGCAGAATTTAAACTGTAATCACTCTATAATCCATACACACATTAGTTATTAACTCCTTAAGAGGCCAATACACTACACCTGAAGTGCCAGTCAGACTGTGGAATAGCAGTGAGTTTCTCCTCCGGATGATGGTTTTATCACTTCACTTTGAGCGGCCACACAGGCCGTTAACCAGCTGGAGGCTGATGTTTGAGCTGTTGTTTTGTACCATCTGTGATTTGAGCTCTCCCCACTGCTGCTGCTTCCTGGCTGTGATTCAAATCACGGGTAACGCACACATTACTGAGTCTTTTACTGAGTCCGGTCATTTTGCTGTCACCGCAGGGAGACCTGTGAGACAGAGAGCTAATGCTAGCTAGCTCCCCTCCTTCCTGTAATGCAGGACAAACAGTGAGAGCTGAGGATGCCTCAGTAGGTGCTGAAATAGCTTTGATCAAAACATTAAATGGGAATATGCTAAAGTTAGAAAGCTATAGCATCCTCTTAACGCTGAATGTTGCAAAGGGGCAGGTGAATATAATTAAACAGACCGTTCACCTTCTCAGTGGATATAAAGCAAACCTGCAAAAATAACATCAGACTCTCATGATTAAAAGCGGCCTGACTGTCAGCCCGCAGAAACACCAGAGAACAAACGTGGAAGTCAGGAAATAAAATATTAAGTTAATGACAGATCAATAAAGCGGCGCGACAGTGAGGTGGAGCTGCGATAAACATTTTCAAACAGAATAAATTAACATACAAGACAGAATAACACACACTGTATGAGAATAAATAAGAGATTGGCGATTTTCAGAAGCCTGTGATCAAAGTTTAAAGGCTCGATTTAAGAAGAAATGCTGGTAAAAATAAACGTTAGACAGGCTTCTTCTCTTTTAGGAGCATATGCTGGTTCTTCAGATCTTCAGTGTTCTCCTCTGAAACTCACATCTGAGCGAAGAGATGGAAGAAGTTCAGAAAAAGAGACGGGAATCAGCCGCTTTGTTCAGTAGTTTACTCAGCTTTTAAACATTTATCAGAAAAGGCATTTGTTTAGTTAAATGCCAAGATTTAAAAAAATAATAATAATCTGTTCGTCTCAGAAAAACGATTATTGTTTAAAACGTTAGTTCTGTCCTCAGTTTGTCGTCATGCCGGTCTGCAGCGATGATACAGAGGCTGTCTGTTCAGCTCACTGCTCATGCAGTTAGCATGTTAGCATGACAGCTGTTAGCCCTCTGTCAGTCACTCTTCTTCCTCTGTAGCCCTCATGATAGAGGTTTTAAGATCAGATGGATTATTTGTGTGTCCTTCACCTTATGTTGGTGACACAAGACGGCAACAACAACCAGGACGGCCACATGACAAATCACAATATACAGTTCCACAAATTCAAAATGAGAACATTTCAAAATAATCAATCGCTGAGTGTTTAGGGCGTCTCCGGGCCGGAGTCTTTGCTGCATGTCATTCCCCTCCTCTCTGTCCCTCAGTTCCCTGTCTCTCTACCCGAGCCGTCAAATAAAGGCATAAAATGCTAAAAAAAATTCACTTAAAATTTTTTTTTTTTAAATCTCCTGTAATAATAGAGAAAGTGTCCTCTGTCTTAGCTGCCATTCTCCCCATGAATCCCTTCATTAAAGAGTCCGTATGTCCACAGCACAGGTACATGTATGTTCACGAAGGAGGACACAAAGACGAGCGCGTGTCTTTGTTATTCTATAGTTGAAGCTTTAAGTGTTTCCAGACCGTACGACGCTTCTGATCTACATCTAACCACCTGAACTCTGTGGCTCCATCTTCTCCTTCTCTTTGATCACAAGGAAAAACAAAACTGCATAACTACACATTGCAGGCAGTTTTTCTTCTGCAGTAAAAAGTTGATTCATGTCGGATGTGATAAAGATAATAAAGTCTTTAACTGTATTATCAACAAAGTGCTGAAAAATGGCTAAAATCTATTTTTAATGAAACTTTAATCAGTGACGAGTTTATTATGAAACTCCTGCAGGAAGTGATGTGTTAGCTTTATCCTGAGTTTACCACAGGAAATGAACAGACCTGGGCTCCGGCAGTAAGAGTTTGCTGGAGCCTCACCTGAATGAATGTAGCAGAAACTATTTTACACACAAGTTACTATAAATCTGTCTACTCTCCAGTAGTTATTAAAACCCCTCTTTACACTGCCTCCCCTCCTCAGTATTATGGGATGTTGTCAAATTGCAGCAGTATGCCAGTGTTACATCGTCCGTTAAAATAAATGTGTTGTAATACATGCTAACATGCTAATATTGGCGTGATATCATTGTTGATGTTGGTGCTTCTTGTTTTCTACTCAGGTTTCCACCAAGGCCAAGGTTCAAAAATATACGTACGTGCGACTGGGCGACCTGAAGGCTGGATCTGTGGTCAACGTGTACGGAGTGGTGGTCTTCTTCAAGCAGCCGTTCAAGAGCCGGGGAACAGGTCGGTCTGAGTCTCAGTGTGACTTAAAACTGGATAACAAGTAAAATTTTGACGGCTGCAACAACAATGCTAACACATGCGTAAAGGAGATATGGCAGCATTGACCACTACCTTGATTAAAATCACAGATTTCTCCAGGTTTCAAAACATTTGGGAGAATGTTAGTACACAACTTGACAAAATTTATAAAATAGGTCAAGTCTTTTTTAGACATTTAAATACAGAAAAGTTCCATTTTGTAGCTTTGAAGTTATTATGTCATTATGATGAAAGTAAACTTGTTGTTTAAAAGGTCATACTTAAAAAGAATAAAGTTACTTGACAATAAAGTTTTTAATTAACGAAAGATTATGATATCCTCACAATGTTGAGTCTGAGTCAGTTTTGTTCTCATAAAATGATGTGCTGTTTGTATAAACTTACCATCTACAAAAAATAACAACACTACAAAAATAATTTTAATAATTTTCCAAAAATATGTGTAATGAGATTAAGTCATTATATCACAAAACGGAAATTAAAATCTACAAAATTAAAATCTTTTATGAAATTAAGGAAGATTTACCAAAAAGTCGTAATTATTGTAAAAAATATATATATATATATATATATAAAAAAAAAGAGATTAGAATAAAGCTGTAATGTCATGATTATTTTATTAATAGAATATATTATTACATTTATATTTGGAGTTTTTCTCTCAATGTTGTGACTTTTGTTTTCATATTAGAATAGAAAATAGTTTCGTATGTGACATGTAAAGGTAAAACAGCTCTTTCACTGTTTTCAAACCAAACAGAGTTAAAATGAAAGTTTCAACAGTTTCAGCACCACGGACAGAGACGTGAGGCGGCTCATCGTCTCTGGTTACCGTGGTAACACTCAGAAGGTGTGGAGAGCAGCAGGATGATGAAACATATTTTCAGTTTATGTGACATTGTTGAGTCATTCACTTCATTGTCCTGTTAACACACGACATCAGCATCGAGTGCAGAGGAAGCAGTGAGACCTGAGGAGCAGGCGGCTGTTAGCTGTTAGCTGTTAGCGCTCACACAACTATATCAAAATGACAGAAGAAGAGCGATGGAAGTTAAGATAAGACGATAAAAACCAGTCGACCTACAGCCACTCAGGACGGGATGATGCAGTGTTAGCGTGAGTGTGTGTAAATAGATATACACGTGTGTGTGTGTGTGTGTGTGTGTGTGTTTAGCAGCGACAATAAAGAAACCGCCCAAACTTCATCATCATCATCATCTTTATGGATCCTTCAGGCGTCTTTTAAAGTAAACAGAGATATTAGAAAAATCCATCTGATCAGACATGAGAGAAACACACACACACAAACACACAAACACACACACATGATGAAATCCTGTACACCTGAACATGCATAGGCTCACATGCACATTTAATGGATTTGAAAACAAGTCGTAAAATAAAAACTCATAACGTTGAGAGAAAAAACATTTTAGAAAAAATGATTGTGACTAATTATAAATAATTTACTGGTAAAACAATGTTTGTTTGTTTGTTTTTGTTGAGAACAAGAATTTTCACATGAACACACTCGCTTGTTTTCTGTGTTTTTGTGAGGACTAGGGGCTGATCGGGACTCGATTACTGATACAGGTTTAAATTATACTAAATTATACGTGCACTTACTCAGTTACTATTAAATGTCTTGTCTTACTTTTATTCCTGTCTTTATAAATTGCACTTTTTGCTGCTAATTTCATTGTACGCTGCTCTGTGTGATGACTGAGTTGAATTAACACACTATATTTATTGCCTTGAATATTATACAGCACTTTGTTAAATATGCTTGACTGGAGTAACGTTAATATCATCTGAGTGCGATTAAAAGGTCTTTAAAGTGTCAATATGTTCTGACCTTTTGCTTTTTACAAACAATAATCAATACACATGACTGATTGATAACCCCAGACCTGCTCTTCATCCTGTCCCAAAGTTTGATTTTACTCCTTCACTATGAATAAAATGAGCAGCTGAGACGTTTTTCTCTCCGCAGATTTCTGCTCCAGCCTGAAGATCACCGACCAGTCCAACCAGAAGATCGGCTGCACCATCTTCTGTGAGAAGCTGGAGGACCATCCCAAAATCTTTCAAATCGGAGACATCGTCCGCATGCACAGAGTCAAGGTGCGGCCCGGCTTACTGACTGGTTCTTTTAATAACCACGTCCACTGTTTCCAAATTCAGCTTTGACCTGTTTATTTTGTGGTTTATTTTGTGAACGTAGGAACTAAAGCTGAAGCGGTGAGTGATGAATGATCCCACGTCTCTCTCTCTCTCTCTCTCTCTCTCTCTCCTCAGACTCAGTTCTTCAACGACTCCATGACGCTGGTCAACACCTTCGGTTTCTCTGTGGTGACGTTTGACGGGGCAGTGGGCGGAGCCATGGAGCCGCGGACCTCCAGCCGCTCCTTCCACTTTGACCAGGAGGTCCGCCGGACTGTGGAGGAGCTGCGATCGTGGTCAGCAAGCCAGACTATCCTCCCCCCGGTTCCCACAATCCTTTTGTCCGCCGTTCAGCCCAAAGCTTACTTCGACCTGACCTGCCAGCTGCTGGCCAAAGCCCCCATCGACACTACCTGCACCCTGCTGAGGGTAAGACACCTGGAGCGAAGTCAGAGGACAGGCTCAGAGCCTCCTCTCTTCTGATTGGCTCACCGACCTGTTGTTACTAGAGCTCCAGAGAGAAGCCTGAGAGAGGAGATGAAACTACACTGAGATGCTTTTTGGTTCTTAAAACCACAAATATATCTTTTTATGGATCAACACTTCAAAATAAAACACAGAAGAAGAAGAAAATATGGAGCTTTAAGAAAAGATTGCAGCTCCTGCGATTGGGATTTGGCAAGTTTATTAATTGCTCAGCCTTAAAGTAAAGTAGTTATATGGTGTTTTTTCCCTCTGGATCATGGAGCTGTCTGCCTTCAGACTTCATCTGTCTCGCGGTAAATCTCCTTTGCAGTCTGGTGGCCTCAGTGGGAGGAGGTCTCATGTCTCTGTCTCTTGATCTCGAGCTGTTTTACCTGCCACCTCGGTTTTGCGAACAGAAAATGAGGCTGTAAGTGACGGCCGGTTTCCTGCCAGCGAGGCCGATAGAGGAGATAAATTTGAACAGGATTTGGCAGAGAGCGCTGGTCTGCTGCCAGTCTGCTCTCGCTGATTTCTAAAGCTGCGCTGAGCTGTGACGGCCTGTTGTTACACGGCAGCCACACAACAGACTAGGACACCATGTTGTCTGCAGTTTGTGGATGAAGAATAGATTTTTTTTTTTATGACTCTCCTTAAGCTCCTGAGATCATCATCAACCGAGAGTTCGTGAGACGTTCCCTGTTCTCAGCTGCTTTACTGAGCATCGGCTGAATTTAACTTAAATAAATCTGTCTTTTATAACTTTGTAAAACAAAAAAAGACATTTGAAGGCGTCATCTTGGACTTTGGGAACTGATCTTAACCTTTGACCCTGGCGCAACATTTTATAGAGTAAATAATTAAACAAGAGTCTCATTCTCGTCAACGTGATATCTCAGTGATGCCTTGAGGAAATTTCTTCAAGTTTGGTACAAATGTTCACTTGGACTTAAGATGAGCCATAAGTCACAAATTCATACGCTAGTTATGACACAGTTTAATTCAAATGTCTTTAAGGATAAAATGAGGAAGAAATGACAATGAACTTCACTATGACATCATAATGTTTTGCAAACACACTTCTGGTTATTCAGTGCTGTAACTAAGGAGGGAGAGACTGTGACCATGTTTCCTGCAGCTCGTCTGGTTGGTGCTCGTCAGCATGTGTTTTTAGGTTTAGGAACATATGGAACAAGACCAGAGAAATTCAGTGTTTGAAAATATATATATTTGTGTTTCTCAGGTGTGGGACGGGACCAGGTGTCCTCGCACTCTGTTGAACGTCATCGTCGAGCCAGACGCCACGGAGGGACCGACCTCCTTCTCCAAGGAGAAAGAGAAGCTCATCGCCAACGTCCTCGTCTACGACAACCACGTGGAGGTCGCCAGGGAGCTGAAGGTCAGAGCTCGCTGACGACAATGAAATCCAGAAAATGATTTATCACCGAACTACAGCTTAAAATCACGTCTGTAATTCTCAGTCATAACTTGAAAGTAATAGGATAACAGCTAATGCAAGATGACTTTTAATTTTGCCAATTTATATATTTAATTAACTTTAAAAAAAGCTTAGACTCATGATACACTTTTTATCAACACACAGACCAGAGCTGCTTCTTTAGCAGCATGGTTCACAGTGTGTGCACCCACAGTTTTGATGGGCAATATAATAACAATGATAATAATAACAAACTTTATTTCTATAGCACTTTTCGAAGTGTTTCACAAACATATAAAAAAAACTGTGGTGCAGTCATGATATAGAGATAAAAGGCAATGAAATAAAACCAATAAAATCATAATACAAACAGAAACTCAATTAAAATTTGGCCGTTGATATTCCAGAAGTTCGGCCACATAGAACAAACACCAGACGTGTTTTAAATATCCAGATAATAAAGGTGCATTTGAACAGAAATAAAACACAAACATTATGATCCAACAAAAGTATTTTATTAAAGACAAGCAGAGGATAATATAATATAATATAATATAAGTTTGTATTTAAGTTGTGTTGGCAATGTATTTTATAAGTCACACTACATCAGATTGTAGCTCCTAGAAAACAAGTACACTTTATTTAAATCTACAAATCCTAAGGTCAGACTTTATGGTCATGGAGAATCCTGCGTTGTGACAGGAGAGAACAGTGTCTCTGGCGTTTGTCGACCTCGTGCGGCGCGGCGTCGCTTTCCCGCCTCCGTGTTAACGTTAAACATTTATTTCACTCTCTGTTCTACAAAACAAACCGGTTTGTTCTCTGCCGCTCGGAGGGCCTCGGGCTCACCTCACATCACACTCCGCACAATAATCACTGTGCATTTTTAAAAACCATCTCCATCTCACTCCCTCCTCCTCCTCCTCCTCCTCCTCCTCCTCCTCCTCCTCCTCTTCTTCTTCGTTCTTTGGGAAGTGAGACTGCAGCTTTGATCCTCTTTGCCTCTCAGATGTTCCTATCAGTGCTGCAGACAGGGACTCATTAACTTCCAGCTGTGGAGCTCTGACACTCGTGACCTGTTCCTTCTTTTTAGTTTAGGAGTTTTACATTTTATTTTGTCGTCATTTAACACCAGCTGTGACCAGACACAAGAACAAACAGACGTGTGCAGTGGTTTACAAGATGAATCTTAAAGGATACTTCAACTTACTCCTCACCTGACCCTGCGTTTTGTCGTCTTATCCATCATTTTTATTAGTAATATTAACTCTACATCTGTAAGAGCATTTTCAAATCTGTTGTTTGCTCTGGAAGATCTTAGTGGACGAGTTATTAAGTCGTTGCCTTGGTTCAGTTTTGTTTTCACACAAAAGGAAATTCTTGCAAATTCTAGCAAAAGTGTGTGTTTGTTTGTTTTTTTTTTACATCCGAGCACAGCTGCTGTGTTCAGATCTGTCTAGATGAACCGTACCAAAAGGGGATATGAACCAGAGTCCAATTAAATCGGACTGAACACAACAAGCTAAGAAGAAATCTGACAGGTCAAGAAACACAAGCAGTGAGTCAGATACTCGGTGTTATTGTTTTTGGTAGAAGAAATGGACAGCATGACTGAAATAAGATGAGATACATGTTCGATAAACCCGCAACTGTGTTTGTGTGTGTGTGTGTGCGTGCAGATATTTGTGTTGGTCAGGAGTCACTGTGTGCGTCCACTGTGATTCAGATTGACTCAGCTTCTGTTAGATTGGATGTAAAACCAGACAAATCCACCCAAGTCGTTTTCAAATGATTCCTCCCAGTGTGTGTGTGTGTGTGTGTGTGTGTGTGTGTGTGTGTGTGTGTGTGTGTGTGTGTGTGTGTGTGTTTGAGAGAGAGAGAGAGAGACAGACTGACTGTAGCGGAGAAGCACATCCATCTTTATTCACGTCTCTGAGACATAAATTACACTGCGTCAGTCACAAAGTCACATTGAATTACACGACTAATCACACACACACACACACACACACACACACAGTTCTGTTGAGCATATAAAATCCTGAATACATAGTTTTAGGACAATTCACACTAACCCCAGTGTAAAGGTGCTTCTCACCGTCCAGTCACGTTGAACAGGTGTATTTAACTTCCACTGAGGCTTGGAAAGATGAATGTCAAACTTTTTGTCTTTTTTTGAACTACAACTCAAGCTCACATTTTTTTTCCCTCTTCCTTAACCTGCTTAAGTGTAAACCCCACAGGCAGATGTTCATATCCACCTGTTTTCATATATTGAGGCCATTTTCTGCAAGTTAGGCATCATATTCCCATCATCTCAACGGTTTTTAGATTGATTTCCTTCCCTCCAGGCAATCATTGGTGTCACTTCATTTCTGTTAAAAATCCGCTTGTAGAAACTTGAAACTTGCTGCAGAGAGAAAATTCATCCCAGTCTGTGTTTATTCGGCTTTCCTGTCATTAGTTTGTTATAATTGCACTGTAATACACATGTGGAAAAGGCTCCCAGTTGTTTAAAGTGAAACTGTCTGCATATCCAGATACTGTTAGTGACAACTGAGAAAAAGTTTTTTGGGGTTTCTGTTGAACTGAGTCTTTAATGCGCTAAAACACGTAAAGCCACGTCATCATATCGCCGCTATGCAGATGACACTCAACTATACCTGTCGTTCCCGCCACGGTCTGTTGGATCTCGGCTTGTCGCTCTGACATTTCCACACGGATGAAGCAACGCCACCTTCAACTAAAACCTCTCTAAAATTGAACTCGTAGTCCTCCCCACCGATCAGTTTCTCCATCACCATGTTAATATCAGAATTGCCTCTTCATCTCTTACCCCAACCACCAATATTTGATGACCAGCTGTCCTTCTCTGACCGTGTTGCATCTGTTTTCCGGTTGTGCTCTGCCCTATACAACATAAGAAAAATCTTGCCTTACCTGACTCAGTGCGCCACCCAACTCTTGGCCCAGGCCCATGGTTATAGCTCCTCTCGACTACTGCAACGCCCTTCTGGTGGGCCTCCCTTAACGGACAGTGAAACCGTTGCAAATGTCCCTCTCTGTCTTCAAGAATCTCTTGAAGACTCATCTCTTCCAAGAGCACCTCCACTCCTAACACCTCTAACACCCTTACATGTCTAACTATCACTTACTTCTTTAAATTGATCTCCTTGCATTTATTGAATAGATGTAGTGCTTAGTACTCAAACCAGGTCTCCTGCAGCACTGAAGCTTTTGTGTTGTCCCTCACTTGTAAGTCGCTTTGGATAGAAGCATCAAACGAGTGAATGTAAATGTAAATCCTAAATCCTAAGTCCTAAATAGTGCAGCAGCCACAGCTGGATAGCCACAGGAAGCAGGTTCCAAACACCATTACACAACAGGAATGCACAGTTAGATTAAAAGGAGTCTTTATTTTATTTTGTTCTATCTCCAACAACTGTAGCACAAAGGGAAAGTGGATCACCATAAACCAACACACTGAGCAAAACACTGTTTGGAGACTTGCATATTAGTTTAAGAGGCCACTACAACTAACAGTAATAACAAATAAGTAGCTCGCAATCCACCCACCACAGCACTCATTAATTACAACAAATAGATCAGATGGAAGCAGAAGCAAAACAAATCAAAATAGTCACTTTATAAATCAAACCATGGAGAGAAAATTAAACCAACAACAGCTTTGATAATCAGTTAATGGTAAAAGTCGTTGCCCTGCTGGATCAAGCTTTAGAATAAACTGAATATCCTTTGGTTTTGGGCTGTTGGCTGGACGAAGCAACTCACAGTACGACAAACACTTGCAGCTTAGAAAACTCTTCAAACAGCTGGAAACGTTCGCCCTCATGTACCACCAAGTCCACTTAGAGCAGTGATGGTGATTGCTGAGCACCTCACGCACAGTGTGCTGATGTTTGGGGTTCAAACCCAGCAAAGAACTTTTGTTTCCTGTTAGTGCCTGTTATTACTTGAACAGACCAGAACAACACTTGATCAACATCTGTTCCACCTGGTTCCATGCAAACCCAACATTATTGTCAGTCTCATTAGTAGGTTCATTTTTTCTTTTTTCTTTTTTCTTTTTAGATGATTTCAAAGTTTCCAATACTGAAATTTTTTCCAATCTCAACTCCTTCTTTTTAAGTACTAGAAAAAGAGCAGTATGATTGAATGAGTCTCTTACAAGCATCAGTTTCTCAAATAACCGTCTTTATAAATGTCCCCTCCAGTGCAAAAGCTCTTTTCATTCAAATGAAATAAAATTATTTCTAAAATTCTCACAGCTCAAAACATCCTTTCTTTCCCTTTTTTAATGTTACCCTTGGTGTCTAAGACCTCGGGTCTTTTGTCCTTTTCTTTTTTCTATGTTGGTAATCAGTATGGAGTGGCCCCGTGGAGCTGTACCCACAAAGCAGAGCTGGCAGGAAACCGGTAGCTCATTTGTCCTTTTCAGTTTTTCCCTACAAGGACGTCCATCCTGTAATAATCACAAATAACTCTGCTGTAACAGGAGAAATGACTGAATTACAGCTATGGAAACCACATTTCCTGACCTCCCGCTGCAGAGCTAATCCCACACAGCGTCAGCCACTGTTTGACTTTACACACAGGACTGAATATGTTTAAAGATAAATGAGTTTGCATTGACCTCTGAGTAGTTTCAGTGCCTTTCAGTTGTTTCTTTACTTTGTTCTGATACATCTGTTAAGCCAGAGTTGACTGGAGGGCCACATCGCTCCTGCCAGACTTATTTTCTGTTGTTAAAGAACTTTTATTGTAACCTTGACTTTTAACATCACTTATAACAGCCCTGGACGTTTACGGATGTTTGTGAGCTGGAGATTTGGTGTTTTTCGCTTCAGCTCAGCCTCTCAGCAGAATTTCTGTTCAAGTTTTCAAATGTTTCTCTTTGTCTTTTTCAATGCAGAGCTACCAGATGCTCAGAGGTACATAACTCTGTGAGCTTAAGGCCTCAGTAGCAGTGTATGTTGCAGTCAACAGCTGGGTATTGAACTTTGGTACTTTTATGGACAAACCAAATTGGTTTGATACTATCGAGGATTGAAAAATGCCTCGTCATTCAATACCAAATTTTGATACCTAAGGACTAAATGAGTAGTAAAATATATTTTAGGGCTGCAACTAATGATTATTTTCACTTTCTACTAATCTGTTTTTCTTGAATTGATTAATTAACTGCATTTTATGTCTCTAAAATGTCAGAAAATAGAGAAAAAAAGCCTGTCACAGTGAATCCACGGTGACGCCTTCAGGTGTCATGTTTTATCCGACCAACAGTCCAAAATCCAAAGATTCAGTTTAAAATGATATGACAGAGAAAAGCTGCAAATCTTCACATTGGAAAAACTGGAAGCAGAGAATGAATGCTTGATAGTTTTGCTTGATGGTTTTGCTTGATGAGTCACTCTATTGATCAATTGCTCAATGAATAACCACAAATATGAGGGTCCCGTTGGAACGCACAGTCCAGTGAACCCAAAGATACACAGCAGGGTTCTTTTAAGTCTGCTGAACTGACGCAATGCTGTTCATTTGGTAACAAAATTCTGATGAGTGATGGAGCAGGCGAGCGCTCCACAGGAGGAAATCTGAGAGGTTCGCAGAACAACAAGGAGTCACAACAACCTTCAACGTAAAAAGTTACAGTGGATGATTTGTGTCTCATAAATAGCAAAATCAAAGAGAAAAACGCTGGTGAGATGTAAGTTTTTCTTTTCTTATATTAATAGCTGAGTTTAATGTTTTGAAGTTGTTCAGAACAGACAGTGGGAGCTGCTTCTTCCTGTGGAGAATTCATCAGTGGATTTACACTTTTTAATGGTGATAGAAAATGACTGTTTAGTATTTGCTTCATTTACCAATCATTTGCCGAAGTGAAGTTAATTTCTTCTCATTAATTGTCTTAATTATCGTTGTGTGAAGCGATCATCTGTCAGCGGTTGTTATAGAGTCGGTTAAACGTGGAGCGGAGTCTGTTATAGTATTTTCACGGTGTGAACAGCTCTCCACTTCTGTCCTCGTGACGCACGTCTGCACTCGACCCTGGAGGCGTTAAAGAGCTCTTCACAATCAGACAGAGCCGGTTCATTACTCAAACCACCTTTAACCACATCTAAACGTTGTAAATACACTTCAACACGTTATTTAACTTGAAACAACAGCCGAGGAAATGAATCTGAAGTGTTGAATGAGATCATCTGGAGGTCACTGGTTTAAATGCAGCTCAGTGAAATGTTACAGGCCGACCGAAAAAATATCATGAGCTTGACCCGAAGCCTCAGAGCTGGAGGAAAGTTTTCTGTAAAGTCTATTTACATTCAAGATCCACCTGCCTTGTCTCCATGTTATCTTGTGTAGTACCTGGAATGGGAAGGTCCACCCACTCATTTCAAAACGATCTCCATCCAGACGACTGTTTTAGCTCGGTATCAGAAACAATCAATACATACAATTTGGGCCGATGTAACCCAAATTCAGTCCTCTGAGAAATCTGGTCTGGGACCTTTGTTGTTACCAATGTTCGGCCCTGATTATCTGGAGGTGTGAGGCGTTCGCAGATCCGCTCTTATATCTCCCGAACTACTCGCAGGATCATCAGAGCTGCCCCCAATAACATCAAACAGGTTTGATATTTAGTCATGACTATCTTTACATCATTACTTTCACAGCTGACGGTGTTGCCAAGCAACAGTAAACCTTCTACGCCTTGAGGCTAACCTTAGCTAGCATACAGCTGTTGACACACATTAAGGCTGACAGTTAAACTCTCACCTCAAGTTTTCGCTGAAGAATAGACAACCTGTGTCGACAGTGTGTCCCCAACCATTTTCTCATCCAGACTCGTTTAGTCTTCTGCTTTTGTTTTTCTTCACTGCACCTGGGTCACACTCTCCCTCTCTCAACTGCATCTGAGCCTGTGGGAAACACTGCGGCGGCAGAATCTGGTCTCGTTGGACTGATCACACCTCTGTATTTACAGTCGTTTATCTGCGTCCCGATAAGCTTGGTGTGAACTGAGACATTGATAACAAAAGAGAGGCAGAACCTGATAAAAGGAGATAAAAAAAACACCGTGTGATTGAGGTGCTAGTGAGAGATTGTCTTTTTCTGTATGAAGACACCGTCAGATGTGTGAGAACTCACAGCTGAGGTGTAAAAATTAAATTAGGATCGGGTTAAATTTAGATTCTGTTGCTGCTCCTAAACACAGAGCAGTTTTGAAATAAAATGTCTTTGCTCATGTTGTGTAAACTGATAATTGTGGAGGAGTGAGTTTGTGTTTTGGTGCCTACAGTACCACAGTAAACAGTTTCCCTGATTCCCAGTCTATTTGCTTGTGATATACAGGATAATGTAACATTTTCAGGTGTCTAAACAGAAAAGGTTGGGAACCATCGTATCAGACCAAAATATATCGGTGAAATCCGTCACCTTACCAGGTATTTCATTCCCCCGAAGTACAAGGCAGTGTCACCTTAGCTTCACACTGAAACATGCCAGTTTTATGAATCCATTAGTTACACATAGAACTACAAAGACTTTAGCTTTTGTTTTTGTGAATCTGAAAATGAACACACCGATGTTATGAAGGCTGTTAAATATTAGCATTTTTAGCTATGTGTATTGTGTGTTATTATCCAAAGAGCTAACATGCTAAATGCTATGTTGTGACACACTAGATTTCAGCATATTAATGTATTATCATGGTAACCAATCAGAAGAGAGGAGGGCGGGGCTTTGGGGTGTGGCTGAGAGCGGTGTCTGCTTTGTTGTGACATCACAAAGTTCCAGAAGTCCTGACGGCTGGTTTTAAGGCTCAGTTTCTGAATACAGGCTGTGTGCATTTCTCTGTGGACTGAGGCTTTGATACTTTCACAGTATTAATATAGACTCACTCATTTTATATAATATGGGAACTTTAAGTCCTTACGAAATAAACTTCTCACAATGGCTCTGATTTGTTGTTGGAGCTATATGATCACATTTGGCTGACATGGTCACTTCAGCGCTAAACTGAACTCTAAATGGGGGAAAAAGAATCAATTCAAAACACTTATCTTAAAAAAAGCCCAGAATGCTGCATTGTGGGTAAAAAAAAGTCACTTTGATTGGAGTTGTTTTTGACAAGCGTCAGTCAATTCACCTCACACTCAAACACTGTGACACACACTGAGAGCCTTTCCACCAAAGAAGTGTTTGAATAGGAATACTTCCCCCAATTACCGAGCTCCTCTGCTGAATCATCGGTGATATTGTGTGAAATCAACTGAGGCGTTTCTGTGAGAAGAAGGCCATTAGGAGAGAAAGGAGCCCATTATGATGAAAGGAGAAGCCGAGAACAAGAGGGCGAGGTGGAGGAGAAGGAGAAGGAGAAGGGCGGCAGTGTGTGTGTGTGTGTGTGTGTGTGTGTGTGTGTGTGTGTGTGTGTGTGTGTGTTGCTTCTTACATCATTGATTCCTTTAGTGAAAACACACACGGATGATAAAGCATTTATTTGAATGGTACTTGTTTAAGAAAGGAAGAAACCTTATGTCAGTCTGTCATTCCTACTCCACCTTCATCTGCAGAAACACATAAATCTGCCTGTATGAGGAGAGGAAGAGCATGTAGATTATACCACACTGCGCTCGAGGGCTCTATGCATACGAATACAATTTGTGCATCTCCTTGTTTGTACGTGATACTTTTGTATCGATGGTTTCATTTGAGTCACAGAAATAAGCTGCTGTATCTTCTAGTAAAACCTAACCTAAATGTCCTTATCTCGGCATGCAGACTGTGTAGACCCAATGTTAATGACAAAGCTGAACCCACTTCACACGTGTGAACTTGTTCGCCTTTGCTGAAACCCCATATGAAGTGCAGGACTTCTTCTCCCTGCAGGTCATTTTCTTGTTTGCTGATACCTTTCAACATCTGACGGTCTCCTTCAGTTGTCACTCAGCGCGTCTGTACAACCTGCAGCATGCCGCGGAAAAGTCAGATATTAAAACTCTGCCCGTTGGCTCAGTTTAGTTACTGTAGCCACATGCGCTCGATATCGAATGATGTAAACAAACCCCATTTTCTTTACCTGACAACAGCTTCTTGCTGCTCTGTGACATAAGTCGGTGCTATGTTTTGAATCGTGGACTGTAAATAAAGATGGACGTAGCCTCCGTGACGTCACCCATAGGTTTCTGAAGAGTGTTTTTTCTTTTTTTTAGCTCAGAATGAGTTGCTCCACCGTTGTCATCTTGGCAGTGCCTGACTCCGCCCCCGTAACTCCCAGCCAATCCAAAAATGGGCAAAGAGGTGGGGCGTGTGTGGAGCTGAGACTTCTGTTCATGCCGGCTCATCCACCTGTCACTCAAAGCAACCACACCCTCAGTTATATATAACTTTAAACCTTAATAATAACCTGTACAGTCAAGATAAAGCAAGTTAAACAGGACAACCACCAGACAATAAATCCATGGAATTTTTACAACATTATTCTGCAGTTTTCATCAACACAACCACCAACGTGAGCTCAGAAAACCACACGGCCACCTACTTCTTCCTTGGTGTGTGTGTTTTATAATCTGTGTGGCCCTTATGGGGAGTCAGCGAACACATCATCTAATGAAACAGTATGATGCGACACCTAGAGGCTCGGCTGGATGATACAGACAACTACAGTACATTTTCTGACCGTCGAACTGGAAATTAATTGATAATCAATGAATCATTGACATCCTTTTTAGTGTTCAGTGTTAGCTCCACTGCTGGTACGATGAATTCTGAATTCAGCAACATCGGCCCTTAAACTTTAAACTTTGATGAACTCGTCACTTTTCGTGCATTTCTTCCTCTCGCCTGTGTTCGCCCCCGCACTGTCTCTCTAACTCTATCTGTCTTTCCCAATCCACTTGTCCATCTCTCAGTTTTAGTTTTTCCTGACTCCACCATTCTTCATTTTTCCGTTTATCTTCCCCGTTCTCCCTCTTGCAATCCTCCCTTCTGTCTTAGCAGAATCTGAGGCCCAGATGTTTACCTGCCTCTCCACTCGCCACACTTCCTTTTCCTTCTGATTCTGCTTGTAGTCTGAATCCTTGTGGGGCAGATGGATATGGCAAAAACTATAATTATCGATATGTACATTTAATACCATTAATGAGGAAGGAAACACAAACTTTGTTTATGAGTGAACGCCACAGGCGTCCTTTTAATTGAAGCTCGGGGGGGTATATTCAGTTTAGGATGGAATCCTAAATAAACCAAACAATAGTTTGTTACAGCTGAAATCTGAGCCATTTCTAAATCACGGATGTTTTGTGATAAGCGTTCGCCAAAATCTATCTCTCCTCAGATTCGCTCAATTTTATGTTTCCAAACACGTGTTGTTTTTATTCTCCTGTTTTTTGCCCCTGCACGTGTCGGCTACATAACCTCATTGCTGTAGCCTAATAGAGCGAGTGTGCAGATGAGGTTTGACCCAAATGCAGAACAGATACATTTGATTATCGAGATTGTCTTATCTCCCAGCCCCAGTGTTCAGGAATATCTGTGAATCTGCTTCATACTGAGTCACTCTCAGGCTGCAGTAAATGTGAAGTTAGTGTTGAGAGGTTTGGTCTCTGACACAACACATACAGTTTAGTGGAAATATGGTCGAGCAGATCCTGTTGATATAAAGGTTATAATCCAAACGCTTCAACAAGGTTTTGACAGACGGTTAGATCTTCCCTCTGTAAATAAAACGGAAAATAAAACCCACAATCCACAGCCTCTGCTTCCTGAAACCAATTTGTCTTTATTAAATCTCCATTAGGTCCTTTTTATAGTCTCATTGTTGCTGATTCATATTTTTATTGGACAGAAGTATTTCTTCTTGTTACAAGCCTGTAATGCATTCAGGTTTAATTCCTCCGCCATCGAGGTCGGAAGGAAGCGGTGCGTTGATTTTATTATTGTATCCCACTTTAGTGCTTTGAGATGAGATAGCTTCTACAGCCACACAGGCTACTCTTATCTCTCGGGATGGGGGTGGGGGGGTAAATGTCAGCTGTGATTAATCCAAACCTCTCTGCTTCCACTGTCAGTGTGAAGGCAGTCAACCCTGCCGCCGCAGTGATGGCGGTGTTGCTTCAAGACACCAACTTTATCTATATTCCGCAGAGTCAAACGGGCAAAGGTTGGTTTTCATCCAAATAAGAAATTAAAATGTGGAGATCCTCAGCCAAAGGTTTGAGAATAATATCTGAAGTGTTAATGCTCAGACAAAAGTGAAGCGAGGAGCGTTCCCTCTCTGTCTTCAAGAATCTCCTGAAGACTCGTCTCTCCCGAGCGCACCCCCTCTCCGAACTCCTCTAACACCGCAACATACCCAAAGAGCTCTTGCTATGCACTTTCTGTGCAATTCTTCACCTGATCTCTTCTGGCACTCACTGAATAGATGTAGCACTTAGCCCATACACCAAGGTCTCCTGCAGCACCGGAGCTTTAGTGATGTCCCTCACTCGTAAGTTGCTTTGGATAAAACCGTCTGCCAAATGAGAAAATGTGAAATGTAAAAGTAAAGTTGAACTGTGCATATCAACCATTATCTTTCTTTGGATACTGTGTATCTCCAGTATAACATAAGCATGAACAACCACTTGTCAGGGCTTCGTGTCCATGTCCAGAGTGGAAGGTTTGGATCAGCCGTTAAGTTCAGTACTAGATGTTTTGTTTTTTATTTAATGGCCACATCCTGAATCATTGTGGAGAAAGTTTGAGCCATTAATTGTTTTTGTTCACATCGTCCTTGTGATCTCCTCGGTCTGCGTTCAGCTCCGACAGCTTCCGCTCATTATCTCATTTTTAGCACTCACGGTTGACCAAGTGCACATTTCCATGTCAGTGAATGTTTTCTGTTTAGTGAGCACAGCTATGAGAGAAAATGCCCCCCCCCCCCGAAAAAACCACAGACCGCAACAGAAACGCTGCTTCTCCTGGCGCTGGGGAAGGCAGCAGAACGTCGCTCGAACAACCGAGAGTTCACATCCACATTCAGTCTGACGCTTCATTACACGGCTCTCGTCTGTCTTCATTTCATGTTCAGATCGTTTATTTAGATGATACATCTTTGGACAGATTTATCTCTGTGTGAGTGGGTGTAATGTCTAATCTGAGGAGCAAAGTTAAAAAAAATGTTTTAAAAAGCTTTTATTTTCCACCATTTTCCTGTGTCAGTCTGTTCTTTTGGCTCTTTGTCAACCTTTGGAGCAGGAGAACGAATGTTACGTTCATGTAGAATAAAATGCTTCAAGCCTGATCACCATTTTGAATAATAAAAGCAAGCTGTTGAAGATTTTTCAGCGTTGAGAGGGTCTGGATTTCCCTGGCAGAAATCTGACTTCACGGCGGTCCTCTCAGATCGCCTCAACCTCCTTCAATTATTCATGAAGGAGCCAGAAAACTACACAACACAGAACCTCTCTGAACAGTAAATAAACTAGCGGTTAAGTGACATCGTGTATTGGTGAACAAACAGACATCATAGTAAATCCCTCTACGCAAACAGATTGTCTCAGTATTGAAGTGATGTCTTCTGGTTTTATTTAATCAGAAAGTCTCTGAGATTAAGATTTTTTTTTTTTTTCCCAAAGAGCTCTGAGAACAAACTACACATCTACGGCATTGTAACAAGACAGTTCAGTCACGCAAAGCACCCGTCACCAATTACTGCTGTCACAAGTATTAATGAAAATGTCAGTGAGTAACCAGCTTAAAAGTCTCTCTGAGGAGTGAGTGTCTCTAATTTCCATTCGCTGTGGCGAAGATCCATGATACTGGAAACCAGTCATCCCCAGTTTAGTACCAGCTGGTATGAGGAACTTTTAAAACCTGCCTGTAATGTGGTGCTGTACTGCTGTTCACTGAGGATGTTAAATATGGAGGCGACTTAAATATAAAAGGCCTTTATAGAAAACAGTGATGACCATCTGACTTTTTCATAAAACTCATATCGATTGACAAAAAACTTTGGTTGTGCTTTGGAAAATCAATACGCGGTCACAGTCAGCCACAGTATCGAAGTGATGGACGTAACACACAACATACCAACGATGTGCTCGAAGCAGTCGTCAAAGCTCATCTCATCACAAGGTCAGTGTAGTTTCTGGAGCTTTTATGAGTGTTTTTAGGACTTCTCATTTATGTTGGTGCCGAAGTCGAACTTTTAACGTTCCAGGATCAAACATTTATTTAGAAGCTCAACTTTTAAACCAACGAGGACATCTGGAGAGTCAAACTGTCGAACCCCCCACACGGTGCTGCTGGGACACCTTTTGATTGTCCATGGCCGTCGTCATTGATTTCACCCTGTCGCTTCTCCAGTCTTTAAGTCTGTGACCAGGGGCTACTCTTAAGGCCTTACCAAGGAATTAAAAACCAAAGAGTTCATTTTCTGGGGAGCAGTAATGTGATCAAGGAATTTGCTGGGTTTTGATATCTCCCTGAGTTTGTTGGAAATAGGGTCCTGACACCGATGCTGGAGCGGCCGCTTTTGATTTGTTATTTGGGTTGTCATTGTGTTGATGCTGTTCAGCTGCTGTAGCTGTCAACATTTCTCACAATTTTTAAGAGTTTTATATTTGGTGGTATTAAAAGAAAAAAAACACATTTAAGAAATCCAGTTCAGCTCCTGTGGGGAATATTTCATCATTATGTACATTTAGGGATTAGAGCTTGACTGATACTGGATTTTTTGAGGCCAAGCCATTTTATTTTTAAGTGTTTATTCATTGTTATTCTACATTTTACAGTTAAAAATCAACCTGTCAGTGCTCCCTGGTGGACAAACTATGTAAATCTGAGTTTCACAAAGCAGATTAAAATGGAGGGGCACCACCTCACTTGAAATATAAAGCATCTTTATTTTTATTTGATACAACATTTAGGTTTATTAAGCTTCAGGGAAAACAAACCATGAAAATCACACAGCAAAGGCTACATTGATGAGGAGAAGAGATGCATTGGTATCTGATTCACCTTCTTTTCTAACCAGTTTCCTGGGAGACTGTAATGGAAACACTTCCCCTGTTTTTTAAATGACCTTTCTCACAATTGTTATTGTTCAAAAAATATGTTGATAATGATATATCAGTGATAACATGAATGGATCTCACTCTAGAAGTGATTGGTGAATTGTAAAAGTATTAACTGATAATTGAATAATGAAAACAGTCTCTGTGTCCTGTCCTTGATTGTTTTATTTAATGTTTGAGTGCAGTCGAGGCATTAAGTGTATTTGAGTCGGGCACATCCTCTCCTCCCCATCAAGTTGATTTTCCAGCATAAAGAGCCCTGCTGTCGACTCGGGCCGTATCTGTCTGCTTTTTAAAGTCCATTTCCTGCTGCTCCTTAAAGACGCAAGTGTGAAATGAATGTTTCTTCTTCTCAGCAAGGGCACAAATGTTTTGGCTGCTTTATTGAGCCTCGGCTTGACGAGAAGCCGTGGAAGCCCAAAGCAATCTTAAGAATTTTAAGGAATCTCTTTTTACTGAGCAGCCGAGCAGCACTAATACCACGAGACAGCGGCAGCGTCGTCTCGGCTGACGGGCCGTGGGTGGACGGTGGAGAGTTTAGTTTTCATACAGATCAAGTACTTACAGAAGCCGCCACAGGCTGCTCCACTCTGCTCCCTCAACCTCTTTAAAAAGAAAATGGTGTTTTTGCAGGGGAAGCTGCAGGGAGCCATTTTCTGTCATAGAGGCTGATCGCACTCTGAGTTGTGGACCAGCGTGTCCTTCAGCCCCTGAACGCCCCTCGTGCAGATGCTGATAATTATAATGTGCCTTTCATACTATAAGTTTGGTTGAAGCTGAATGATCTGAAAAAGCCGACCACAAAGCTAACAATATCACCGATTCTCCAACTGTTAGTTGCTATGCCAACTGTTGTAGTAATGATGGATCCATGAGGTGATTTCCACTTTTCTCCTGAGCTTTTATGTCATTGAAAAGGAAATATTCTCAGGTAATCTTGGTCTAATGAAAACTTTAACTTGTTTTAACCTCACACAGGAAATTGAGAAAATGACTCTCTTGATATTACAAACACCATTCTGTAGAGTAGTCCCTGTTTTTATATGTTTTGTACATCTGTAGCATTTATGTAAAATAAGGCTAAATTCAGGCTTCCACTCACCTGCAGTTACAAATGACAAACAAGTGCTAATAGTTAGTTATTGATGATAAATAAATATTCTTTGTGAGTTTTATAATCTGTAACTTTCCACTTCTGCATGATTTTAATTATGGTAACAATGAATTTCATTTGGTCGCCATGACAATGGCATCACATCCCTTTTTCTGCATGTGTTGGCGTTGTGGTTGTCTGCCTGAAGGGTCAGCATTGACTTTTTATCCAGTTTTAAGCTTCATTTTTTAAAGATATGCTTTTTACACCTCGTTCGTTTTGTATTTAAACCAGATGACGGATTTTAGTCACCGTGCGTCTGAATCTGAAGTTATCAGAGGAAAAAAGCTGAGTAAATGTTAATAGCATTGGTGAAACACTGATTTTTAATATGAAAACGCCGACTTTTGCTCTTGTTTTGATTGAGGCCGCTAGCGGAAGAAGTTACATACTGTGTGTTTAAGTTAAGTCAATTTATTCATAGAGCCGATTTAAATGCAACAAACGTCGACCTAAGAGCTTTACAGAGAGATTAAATGATGGGATTAATTGATTGATGATTGCTATCAAATAAAAACACAGACATAAATTAATTAGGAAAAGCATAAACAGTCGTAACACAACGACATTGCAAAGAAAACCAATAAAATCCAAAATCAGAAAGGTGGATTGTGGTGAGTCGCGTCTTCATGATGACACGAGGCCAAAGAAAAGAGATGAGTCTTTAGACAGGTTTTAAAAATATCAATGGAGGGGAAGATGTAATGGTGAGTGGCAAACTATTCCACAACAACGGAAAATGCTCCATCACCTTTTGGATTTTAACTGGGAGCGTGGAATGGAGAGCAGTGAGTGGTCAGCAGATCTCAGGGGTGTGGAGGTGGGATGAGCTGTTCAGAGATGTAATCCGGTTCCAGTCCACGCAGTGCTTTGAAATCAGTTCTCCCCTTGACTGGTAACCAGTGAAGGGAGGCCAGTACAGGGGAGGATGTGGTGTGTCCTCTCGCTGCCGTTCTGAACCAGAGATAAGACTGACTGACTGACTGACTGACTGACTGACTGACTGACTGACTGACTGACTGACTGAATAACAACTTTTCTAGCCTCCTGCTGATGCATTTAAGGACACACTGAGTGAGCTTTAGAAACATTGTCACCAGCAGTGAAAAGTATACGTAGCTCATGGACTAAAATATGAAAAAGAAAGAAAGAAAACAAGACAGCAGTATTCACCTGCTGGAGTTCAGGTACACTCAATTAAATCCAGTATATCACATCACAACCAGACCTGGGTGTTGATACTGAAACTTGTACTAATGGTTCAGAGGAGACACAACAGGCTAACACCTCCTGATGTCGGGCTTGGTGTTTTAAATTAATACCACTGCTGGTACAAAACCTGAGATACCACAACAATCATTTTTCTCAACCTTACTTTGAGAAATATATATTCTACAAAACTCTTTTTAAATTCATGGCTGAACGGTGCTGGGATTCTGCTTGGGGCCGTTTTTTAGATTCGAAAATAAATCATTATGTCTATGGAAACTATTCTTGGGTATTTTTTTAACTGTCTTGTAGCAGGAATATGGCTGTATGTGTATGTATGTTTACAGCACTGCAATGAACAGGCTATTCATTTTTTGTCATGTCATCGTCGCTATCTTCTGGACTAATTTGGCAGTTGATTGATAACAGTAAAACAACAACTCTGCATACGCTGTTTAAAGACCAATGGAGGAACAAGCGCTGAAAAGTTTGAAACATGGGCGTATTGGCTTTGAAAGTTGTGCTTGGACTTTTACCAGACTATGGTTTACAACTGAGGAAAGGGTGAGTAGATGATGCATTCTTCTGGACCTTTCTAGTGCAACGTGAGGATTCACATTGTTCTTGTCTTTCTGAAAAAGGTCGCAATTTGTGCCACACCCGGCTCGTAGCCTGCAGAGATAAATGTCACAACTTGAGTCTGTAATGTGCCGTGTCTTTGCTGGAACATAACTTTAAAAGGATGACTTGTGTTTCTACATACTTGCTATGTTGAAAGACACAAACGTCTGATTGGTTGATTGTTTCTCCACCCTGTACAAATGGTCGTCAATGAGCCCAGGACCGAACACCAGACTTATTCATCACAGAGTCACAGAATAAATGTGCGATGGGGGCAGTGATTCATTGGTCTGAAAGCAGGCAAACAATAACAGCCTCCACTCTTGTGATGACTCTGGCTGCAGGTATTTTTCCCCCATTAAGCCAAAAGAGCATGAGTGAGGTCCAACTCTGATGCTGGGTGATAAGCTCTGGCTCACAGTCTGCGTTCCACTAAATCCCAAAGGTGTTGGATGGAGTTGAAGTCAGGGCTCCGTGCAGGCAAGACAAGTTCTTCCACACCAAATTGGGAAAATAATTTCTTTCTGTCCTCTCTCTGTGGACTCCTGGGAGTCCGTTATTGACATCTGAGAGTCTGTTATCGTCCAGAAGCACAACAGGGATTTCTGGCACCAACTTCGCCAACTTTCTTGGTGAATGGAGGCAGGAAACAGTTGACAAAGGTCAAAACAAGCAACCCTAAATCAGGGTCATGACTTGATGAAGACCACAAGCCAAAACATTTACATGGACACCTGGGAATTTATTAGTGTCTCTATAGGGACACCTGGGAGTCCATTTTGTCTCATATCATGTCCATTTACCAAAAAAAACCAAAGGGAGATTGTGTTGAATCGTTCTTGAAGCAGTTTTATGCAAATCAAGAGACAAAAGAGCAAATTCAAATGAAAACATAAGAGTTTTGTCACTAGAAGAAGTTGTTGTACGACCTGCAGCTCCGACTACTTCATCTGCAAAGTCGTCCTCAGTCGGCGACACTCTTGGACGCAGCGTGACCTTGGTCCTCTGGTCAGATGAGTCATGTTCTGGTCTAAACTTAGTGCTGCTTCTCTCAGCTGAATGTTGGCTCATTATAAACACACCTGGCCTCTCGGGGCTGCTACAGAGAATTTAATATGTGAATACAGACAATAAGCTGGACCGGGCCGGATCAGAGCCAACACCACATGGTACCACCTTTATT
The DNA here is from genome assembly GCF_002814215.2 of Seriola lalandi dorsalis. Classification (NCBI taxonomy): domain Eukaryota; kingdom Metazoa; phylum Chordata; class Actinopteri; order Carangiformes; family Carangidae; genus Seriola; species Seriola lalandi. The sequence goes on along the minus strand of NW_019525167.1, from coordinate 408,197 downwards.
CGCCCTGCTGTGTGTCCTCTGGTGTTTTCTCCCAATCTTTCAGCATTAGTCACTCTCTCATTTCTCTTTACACCTGCTTCCAAACACAAACGGTAGTAAACTCAGCTAAACTCTCTCACGCAGCTCTGAGAAAACACAGCTAGACTCGTGAGTACTTACTGTTGTTTTCCTCTGTATCAATCTGCTAAACATCCAGGTCTCCGGAGACGAAATGAAACCCGGGCAGAGTCTGGGATTCTACAAACAAAAATACTGTCTGTTTGGACTCATTGTTTGCTCCGTGCCTCAGTGGGATTTATATGATCTTAATTATAATTCATATTCAAATATAGAGTTTCTATGTACTTGGGAAGCTCTGCGGAAGATGGAGAGAACTAAATCAAAAACATACACCCAAAGAAAAAGAGGAGAGTTCTTCATGTGGCCTTTGATGCATTGAATTCAACTTAATGGAAGCTGATTTTCATTTAAAAGAATATAATGAGGTTACTAGTCAGATTATTTTTAGATTTTGCGTTAGAAAATCCTCCGGTCCTTTGACAGGATTAAGTGTTCTGCAACAATAAAAGCAGGTACGTTCCCCCAAGTGATGACAGATGATTCATGTCTGGTAGAAGATGGTTGGCCGAGGGATGGAGGGCAGTCTGAGGCTGAATGTATCAAGAGTTTAATCTTTCTTCATTTTCTCTCCTTTTCATGCCTCCACGCTGGCGACAGCCAGGGCCTGAGGCATTGTGTTTGACGTCTGTCCGTCACATTCCCGTGAACGCAATATCTCAGTAACGCCATGAGGGAATTTCTTCAAGTCTGGCACAAACATTCACTTGGACTCAAGGATGGAGTGATGAGATTTTGGTGGTGAAAGGTCAAAGGCCAAGGTCACAGTGACTTCACAAAACATGTTGTTTGGCCATAACTCACTAATTCAGACACTGATTATGACATTTAACCCAAATGTGTATCAGGATAAAAATTAAGTGATGACATTTTATATCAAATGATTAAAGGTTAACGTCACTGTGACATCATAATGTTCTGCAAAAACACATCTGGTCATTATTCAATGCTGTAACTCAGGAAGGAGAGACTGTGACCATATTTCCTGCTGGTTGGCGAAGGCGTACAACCATCAGGCGGTGATTCTAGTTGGAACATGCTTTGGCTTTAGTGTGATTCGTCTCTTGAGTTTAAACATTTTCAACTCATGCAGAGGTTCACCGCCAAGAGTGAATAAAGTCTGACTTCTGAGCCCATGTAAAATTCACTTTGTGTTCAGTCCAAACTCACTGAGACTAAGACGTTTAAGTCTTTATATCTAAAGGACAATGTTTTTAGTCAATTCCTTTCAAAATAACCCACAATAAGTGTTTTAAAAGTCAATGTGCAGTTAGAAACAAGTTATAAACACAACATTTAGATATTTTCACCTTTTAAGTAGATGAGTCAAACCTGTCTAGCAGTTACAGAGGAACATTATCATTCATTGGGAGTTGAGACAGTGTCAGGACACATTCATTCTTTTTGTAAATAATCTGTCATCTCTCTTTTCTTGAAGTCTATTCGTGGGTTTAATCTTTCACTTTTTCTTAACCTGATTCTTCCCGTCCTCAGATCTTGATACAGCGACATAGGGACAGCAAAACCAAGTGAATTTCTTTCTTTTTTTTCAGTTCTTGAATTCACATAAATGAAAACGCCAGAGCTTTCTCCCATGTGTCAGTTTCAAAGCAACCTCCAGTTGTGTGGAAATCATTCTAGATAAAAGGATGATTCCAGTTATAATGAAATGCTTCTGTGGAAGTGGTGGCAGCTCTCCAGTCTTCCCAGTTAATCTCTCCACTCTTCCTGTGGACCTTCAGAAGAGGAGAGGCCTCAGGAGATCAGCTGTTAATCCACCCTGACACTGACTCAAACTTCACTCAGTAAATGGAGAAAATGGATTTAAAAGAAGCCACAGCTTATAGAGGATTCACTCTCTGAGACGTTCTCCTGCTCTCCAGCTATAATACAATTAAAGGTCATATATATGTGTGTGTCCGGGCCTCATATCGACTGAACCCTCCCTGTGTCAAGGCTTCAGTGGAATTTCTGAACAGAGTGAATCCGTCTGACACTCGACCAGTGAAGTGTTAGCTGATGAGAGTGAGGACAGATTTGTGTCAGAGCACACTCGTCGTGACGGAGAGGAAAAACAAAAATGACAAACCCTCCAAAACTGAGTCCTTTGAGCAGCGTCTGAAGCATTGTGACCGCTCTGACTGTAAGTCTGGTGCAACATCGCCATCTGCTGATTGATTAAAACCTGCTGAAGTCTACACTGACTGACCAGAAAAATAGGAACACCTGCACAGATTACTGTGTGGATGCTGGGCACCATCCTCTGCAGAAGTCTGACACAACGCTTTAGTAGAATATCAATAACATTTGCTGATGCAAATAATTTACAAAATAAATAACGCTTTGTCTGAACAGTAACACAAACTGTGATGTGAAGGTTCTTTTCACAATATAAACATTATTATTTCCACAGTACATCAAATTGTCCTCTCAAATACAAACTACAAGGCATAACAACCGACTGATCCAGCTGTGCCAACGCCCTCAAAATCTGACACCGCTTCAGACGGAGGAGAGGTCGTCTCAATTCCATAAAAACTTCTTTCTTCGATTCCTCTCTCCTCACATCCTTTCCTCGCATCCTTTCCTTGCTACTTACATGAGAGGGACACAAACAGAGAAACAATGAGACATTTAAGGCAAATGTCGGATGTTGTTTTTATTGATTGTTCTGCTGCTGCAGGTTTAAACAAGGTTTTAAAGACAAATGACACAAATTTCTGCTGCTGTTTTGACCTTGTCTTCTGTGCCTCTGCAGGACAGATTCTGGACATTTCTATTTTTTAATGTGTCGTGAATTTTTACCATTCCTTTGCAGCAGCTTCCTCACTGGAAACATTCATCTGTTGTGTCTGATTGTGGAGGCGGCTGTGGCTCAGGAGGGAGAGCAGGTGCTCCATTAATCGCAAGGTTAGAGGTTCAACCTGCGATTAACGTCGGACATGTCAGTATTTCTGAGCGGGAAGCTGAACCCCCAAATTGTTGCTGATGACTGCTGTCACCTTGGACGGCAGCTGAGAGACAATTGTCAAGAGCTTTGTCCTGACAGGGATGAAAAGTTGTTGTTTCTGATATTTAAATAATAATTTCTGATCTTTAATTAATGTTTTTTGTGTTTTGTTTTTGTAATTGTTCCTTCAGCCTGGAGCCTTCCTGAGGATCTACAACCTGCGAGCGATACCAGGATCCAGTAAGGTGCCCGGCCTCACCAGCAGCCAATCAGAGGAGGTGGATCACCTGGCTTTTCACCTGCACGGTGGGACGGCGTACGGCAGGGGGATCCGGGTTCTTCCAGAAACGAGCCCCGACGTGCAGGAGCTGAAGAGGTACAGCAGGAGACGGGGACAAAAATACTGAGGCTAAAAATAAAGACATTGTGGAAAACTTTAACGAGGAACTTTTGGAGGAAAACAAAAGTTTGGAAGAAGATTTAAAAATTCAGGATTTAATCCAGGTTTAAGATCAACCCTCGCCGACACGTCCCTCTCTCTGTTTTTATATGTAGATGTTTGAATGAATGAGAATAGCAGTATGCGATTCGGCTCACCAGAACTATTCACTGTATTTCTGTTTCTATGTGGTGGTGATGTAAAAGCGTCTTCCTGTTCATGTGTCTGTAGAACCCTTGAGACCTTCTCAGAGGATCACGAGGACAGACTCTCTGATTTCAGCGACTCAGAGTTGTTGGAGGTCTGGAGCACGCCCCCAGAGTCGACCAAGGTGAAACAGCTCTGTAAGTTAAACTCTCTGGTGTCCTGACCGATCAGCAGCTGCAGTTCCTCTCACGACCACTAGATGCTGCTCCCGCATCACCTCTGATCAGCTGATTAAAGGAGACTCCAGAGGCGGCTCAGCCATTTAGTCCAGAACTAATAACACTCTCATCAGTTTCTAGCTCTACTTTGTCATAGTGCTATGTAGCGAATATTAGCATGCTAACATGTTAAACAAGTGGTGGAATAAATAACCATTATACCTGCTAAACACATTAGCATTCTGACTTAGCTCACAGCATCACTGTGCCTACATACTCACTGTGGCATGGGAGACATGTGCTGCTCTTTAGCAGGTGTGTGGCGGTTAACCAAAAGCTCATTTGCCAAACCAACCATTTAATCCTCATCCATGAAGTCTCCTCTCTTCTAAAATCTAAAAATACTTCTGGAAAACAGCTCTGATATAGCGGAAATCTCCCCCTGCTGCTAGCATGACTGTAGACTCTCAGGTTTGAGCGCTAAAGCTAGTGACAGCAGATGTTTTCTCTTCCTTCATGCTGTTCATGTTAGCCGCTTGTTTATCGTGCTGACAATTAGCATTTAGCCCAAAACACCAGTATGTGTGTAGAGCCTCACACAGCTGCTAGCATGGCTGCTGAAAACAAAATATTTCCATTGTGTGACTAAGATGGATGGATGATGGATGGATGGATGGATGCTGCAGGGAGCCGCCTCCGCTAGCAGTTCCTTCTAAAAGCCCACGCTTCACTGGGGATAAGATAAAGAGTTTGCGGACAGACAGACACATTAGAAAGGGTTGTGTCTGTGTTCAGACCTGCAGGCCTGAGGTCTGTTGTGTAACTCTTGAGTGGACAGAACATTTGAGACAAAGATTCTTTGCAATAAAAGCACAAAACTTCTTTTTTAATGTACTACTACATTAACAAACAGTTTGGCAGTAGATCAGTTTAAAGCAGGTGAAGAAAGACGAGGAGAAAACATCATCTTGAGTTCATGACACTGATGTACCACCATTATTATACAGAACATACTGTGTATCTCAGGTCCAGCTTTAAAACTTAATTTATTTCCGTATTTGTTCTCCGCCTGTGAAAGGTTCTTGTTCGCACAGTATTTATATATTTTGATCTGTTGTGAATTTTCCTGCATCCTCAGTTTAAAAGAACATTTGTAACAAGAGAATTGATCAATTTTATTTCAGTTAAACCAAACTTCCAGCATCTTTTACCAGCTGTAAATCTGTGGATTTATGTCTGCTCAGTAGCAGGAGGATGTTTACAGCGAGTGTGATGACTCTGCACAGTCGCAGAGGGATATGTGAGCTGGAGCAGCAGCAGAGTCTTTTTGCTTGTTTTAAGTCTTTCTAATAAAAACGCTCAGATCGCATCAGATGACTTTGTGTTTCCTGCAGCAGCTCAGCGGTCCTCGGTTTGTTTACCAGCTCTGTCTGTTTGTCTCTTTCAGGTGCTGAAACCGTGAAGTGCTGCACAGGTACGAAACACAACACTGCTGCCGATCAACGGGTCACGTTCAGCAAACAAAGTGTCACTCATTGTCTGTTTCCATCAGTTTGAGATTAATTTAAAGACTCAACGGTTTGTGTGGATCAATTGACTGATAGTAAACTGCACTTCTACTATTTCTATTTCTGTGCTTTCTCTTGTTTCTCAGTGATTCTGGATTTCTAGTAAAATTCTGCAAAGTGGGTCAAAGTCCTGGAGTCTGAGAAAGTCTGAGAAAGTCAGAAATATTCAGGGAATTTATTAAAAGACGAAGCATCCAATAACAGAGCAACAGTAGATACGGAACCCAAACATGGCGTTTAATTCTACCAGTATTATCGCCATGGTAACCGACCCTGAGCTCCGGCGCAGGTTAACTTCAGAGGATCAGAGGAGGAGACTCTGTGACCAGAACTAGAAATAAAAACTAAACCCCTTGATGACTTTACGCTGTGAAATATTTCTTTGAACACTTCAGTCGGACTGACCTCTCTCTTCATCTGCAGCTTTAACTTTTCATCTGCTCCACGTGTTCATGACAGTTTGTTCATCATCAGACAAAAGAGCCAAAATACTCATTATTCATGTTTCTGACGAGGTTGATTATAATTAAAAACTCTTTCACTCGTAGCAGGATTGGTAAACCCGGGGTTAACTGAGCCAGTTGATAACCAGCTTTGTAGACCAGGAAAAGTTCTCCTGAGCGTGTTGGACCTGCTGTTGAAGGTCCTTCTAAATGATTGTCAGTGCTCCAGGTCGTGGCGTGTCCGGTATTCGCAGTGTAACAGATGCTGCGACGCGACAGACTGTTCTCCGCAGCATGTTAAAGCTTTGGAGGTTGATGAAAGTCACTCTGCTTGTGTTTATCCTGTGTTTTTTTTTCTCAGAGAGAAGCTGCAGTCACGACTTGCAGCCGGTGACGCTGTCCAAGGTGAAGCGGTCCGGGCCAGGTCGAGTTCACCACGTCCAGGTCCAGCTGAGATCCTACGAGCCCCGCACACTCCACCAGGCTCTGAAACTCTACTGCAGCAAGTGCTCATCCATGTAGGCTCGCACACACACACGCACGCACACACGCACACACACACACACACACACACACACACACACACACACACACACAGAGGAAATGTCCAATCTGGTGTTTTCTAGTTTTCTTCTGTCGCTTGTTTTAAATTAAACGCCTGAAGTTAAATATGATTAAACCGAACGTCTTTCTGATGTAGAAATGTAAAGCTTTTGTTTTATCGAGTGCAGTTTACAGAAACTAATCATTTACAAACATGTTCATCAAACTGCAGCCGGCTCAGTTTGAGAGTAAACAAACACAGATTCGACTGTGGCACAACAGGAGACAAATGAATTATTAAATCTGTGCTTATTTACTTTTCCTCCTCTCTCCCCTTCACATTCATCTGTAAACATCGGCTCGTACAGGGAGCAGCACAGATAAGGATTGTTGTCGAGTTGTCAAATATAATGAAATGTGTGTTTTCCCTCTGACTGGACACTCTGATCTCAGGCTGGATGTTCCAGATGATGAACTGGTCTCAGGTCTGTTCTCTGAGGCGAACAGCGACTCCGGACCCTGCAGTCCTCCGCCGTGGTTGCTCTCCGGGAAGGTTGACGCCCCCGGAGACGCCCCGGGATCCGTGGACCGATCTCTGACCGTCCACTTGTCCTCCGAGCTCCTGGCCGAGGGCAAAACCAAAGAGCTCCTCTTCCTCAAGGGTGAGAATCTTCATCAGCTGATCATCAGGCTTTTTTATCCTCAAACCAGACACCTGGTGACGGAGCTTCTGGGGTTTTCAGGTTCGACTCTGGAGGAAACATGTCGACTAACGGCCGGCTACCAGAACATCGTCCCCGTGAGGTCGTCGGGAGGTCACCTGGCTCTGCTCGACCTGTCTGCACCTTTCCTGTTCAGGGGCAGGAGGCGATACTACGGGTCAGAGACCAGCTTCTAACAAACCAACAAAGATTTATGATGAAAATCCCTTTGAATCGATTTAAAGAATAATGAGTGGTGCATGTACCGATCAGCTGATTACACAGATACTGAGGCTTGTATTGGCTGATTTGTGGCTGATACACTGGGACCTTTAACGTGAAGGAGTCTCAGTGCATCAGGCAACTGAAAGATCAAAGTCGACTGAGTCAGCATGAGGAAAGATCAGATCTCACAGTTTTCACTTTTAATTTCGTTATCTGAGTCCGTCTACGTACCAGGTTCATTTTTCGTTTTAATTAAAAACAAAAAAAAACAGGAAAAAAAAAACAAGAAAATGATCGATTGTTTCGTTTTAAACCAAAAACAAAACAAAAAAAATATTAGAAAAAAAAGTCAAGAACATTAAATCTGAGGAAACAGTTCTGGTGTTTTTTTCTTCTAATTTTTCCTTGATGAATTGAAGACTGAAGGAAGGTGGTCATGGAAGTAAAGGTCAATATTACAAAATAAAAGCCAAGAGGATGTAATGGCCGTTCTATAAAGTAACATCATGCAAGCACAGACAGATAAAGATCTTGTTTCTGCTTTGTATTAAGACATGGAAAATATTTTATCTAAAAGTGTGTGATGTATTATTTACTTGCGTAGCCTGATCAATTTATATGTGGAAATAGACTGTGATTCTTTCCTTTGTCCAACCTTTTACTAAATCAGTTAATATTGAACTCCATGATCAAACTGATGTTCACTTTTATGGCGTTTTTTCAGTTTAAAACGAAAATACGAACTGCCTGAATGTACATTTATTTATCTGCATCCAGGCGTTTTAAACGTCTCCCTCTGATGACGATGTGATTTACGTTGAAACATTAGCTGCATCTCATTGTAACCGTTTACTCCAGATCTCATTTTTGCATCTGATCTAGTATCTGAGATGCTGTCAGACAGGTTTTATATGTTTTTATACAAAAATAAAACAAATTCTAATAATAGTAAATATCAAACCACATCAGTACATTAACCAAATGCAGCTGCTGCGGTTTGGCTCCTGATCTGTGAGACCAACAGTTTTAATCATGTGTTGGTTTAAACTGATTCATCTGTCTCTCTGAGCGACGGTCTGGAGCCGACTGAGGATCATGTGCAGAACAAACGTTCAGATTTGAGCTTGAACGTTCATTGTTGATTCTCTACAGAGGCCGACGGTAACGTCTCTGCTTCAAAGTAAAGGTTTAGAGTTCATCCCTGACCTTGGAGAGAAGATCTCCTTCTTATGAAGCCATAAACTGAGCTGTGGAGTCTCATCGCTCCATCTGTGGGGATGATGGCGGGATACAGTTGGTTATATTTCAAATTAAAAGGCCCTGCTGTGAGCCAGAGATGTGGATCTGTGGATTCTCTTTATGACTTCCTGTCTTTGTTTTAGATGTAAACGTTGCTCTGATGCTGCAGTGAGGGAGCCGAGCACTGAGGGAGTCGAAGTGATCGATGAGAGGATGATCGCAGAAGGTGAGACGGTTCGGTCTGAGACTGACAGTGATATGTGAGTGTTGTGACTTCAGCTCCTTCTCTGTTCAGTTATTGTAGAAAACACTTTTTCTTTTTCTGTCAGATGAAGTCAAAGTCAAAACCTGTGACTGTTCTCTGGTTGCAGTTATTTTAATTTGAGGATTTGCAGCTTTTCTCAGTTTTATATCATTTTGAACAGAACATTTTGGACTCGAATCAAAACATTTGAAGACTCATGGGAAATTGTGCTGAGCGTTGTGGCATGAATCAATAATAAAAACACTTTTTAAAGGCAGCCATACTTTTCTAACATTAAACCTCTGCTCATATCTGCAGGACGCCAACATTACTCTCTCCCAGTTTATGTTTGTGTCCTTTCCCCCTTTTTTGTCCTGATTCAGCAGCTTGTAAGAGTTGCTTGAACGTCACCTGGCTGGTCTCAGATCTGTTCCAGCCGCAGCTTTCCCCTCTGAAATAAATCACATGGGCGTTAATGTCTCTGCTCCTCTGCTCCGCAGCTCTCGGCGTTCAGCTGCTGCAGTTCGTCCTGCTGATGAAGCTCGAGCTGCGCGACGCCACCGACACGCTGCACGTCTTCCTGTGGAGAGACGCAGTGAGTTTCACGTCACGTTTAACGTCCCGATCGCTCTGGATCAGATCCAGGAGGAGGGAGGAAAAACCACGCTGTGTCTGAACTTTTACTGAAATTTTAGTGTAGTTTGTTCACAGAACTGCAGGTGAAACAAAAGGTTAAAAACAAGAAAATAACGTGATGTTCAAGGTAAACGTCGCTTCTGGTCTGTAAACTCAGACTCGCTTTATTTGTTGTCTCTTATCTTATTATGTGTCTTTTAATCAGGAGCTGTTCTTCAATGTGTCAGCGGATGACGTAGCAGCCAATCAAGAGGCTCAGAATATCATCCACCAAACCATGGACACCCTCTGTCCACCGGGGGGCGGCACGGGTACACCTGTCATCCTCACACACACACCTGGATTAAAGAGTTTATCTTTCTTTGATACTTCAGTGTGAAGTGAAGAGGTGTGGATGTGACGTTGGTTTTGTGTTTGTGTGTCAGGTGAGCATCCGTGGCTCGACTTGTGTCTGACGTCGTACCGAGCAGAGGACGACGCGGGACAGAACCAAACCTGCCACCAGGTCTGTCACACCTGCGTCACCAAACCCTCCTCCACGCGGTCCGAACCCGGCTCCGCCTGAACCACCACCAGAAAAACTGTTTCTACTTGTTTTTATTTCACCTGCGTTCTGGTTTTTATCTGGTTTTTATTTATTGTGTAAAAGAAAATAAATGTTAATTAAAATGTTGCTTCGGAAATGTATAAAACTGCTGAGTATGGAGACTTTTAAAAATCTGGCTACGACTTTCAAAATAAAAGACTGAATATTGACTTAATGAGGTTGTTGACATTTGTGTATTTGATCTGCTGAGAGGGGACTCAGTTTATCTGTAATCAGGATTTTTTTTTTTTTGTCTCAGAATAGTTTTATTACTATTTTTATTTTATTTTATTGCTCATTTTATTTTTTGTTATTTGCACCTTAACTATTAGCAGGTGTTCAGATTGGTACAACCCTGCACATGGGGCGGCTGAGACATGAAATATGATCCATCTCAAACCTTTACAGGACTCTCCCAGAAATCCCTGGGAGAGAGAGGACGCATGAAGCAAAACTGTGAAAACTCAAACGTCAGCCATAAAAGATTTTGAAAATATTATTTCATTTTTTCAATGTATGTATTTAAATTTTTTCCATCATAAAATATTTAGGTGATTTGTTACACCCCGGATGATTGGACAACGATGGATGTATCGCGGGACATGGAGCTCTGCGGGATCAGGAGACTTCTGCAGTAAGAAGACGGTAAACCCAGTGCAGAACTTGTTTCAAGGTAAAAGTGTGAATTCATTTTCTATCACTGTTCATCTTCAGAGAACTTTTCAGAAGTGATCTGTGGCGCTGCGGCGCCATCTGCTGGTCAGCTGACAGCTGGGACGGCTCTCTCCTCCAAGGCCTAACAAACAATCAGGCACGTTGAATGAAATACTGATGTAAGTGTTCCTGAATGTTGCTGCTGCCACTGTGTGACACGCAGATTTAGATCATTTGTACAAACACCATCAATGTGTCTGATTTTCTACATGAAGATCCAAGAAACTGACAAACGTGTGTTTGATGTTCCTACCTCCGCCTCTTTAACCAGATCTGCACTAAAGTCTAGTGGCTTGTTCCCCGGCCCGTGCACCTCCTTGGTGGAGGTAATGAGATGCAGCAAAGGGAACTTGAAATCTTTGTATTTATTCCTTTAAATGCACTTATTTGTACTTCCTTATTTCTTCATGTTCTTCCCTCAAAGCTGGAGGACGACGAGCTGACTGATGAATGTTGTGTTTATCTGACTAAAAACTCCTGGTTTCTCTCTCTCTGTTGTCACCTCAACTGGTTTCTCTCCAGAGGACTGATGTTGGAGCCACATCTGCAGAGAGAGAGAGAGAGAGAGACCGGAGAGAGGCAGACTTCAGACTGAAACTGCTGAAGGCCGCGGGCCCCTGAGAGACCAAGTATCTGGACACAAACACACAGGACAAACATCACAGACGAATTCAAAAACTTTCCCTTTCATCGTTACCAAATCGTTTTTAAAAAGAGAAAACTTGCGAAAATAAAATCTCAGCCAAAAAGCTGGAACCGCTTTAGGTGGTAAAACCTGTCAGTGAGAAACAAATCCAGCACCTTGGAGATGAGGTCAGCGCTGCTGTAATACCCAGACTTGATACTAGATGGCAGACAAGCTGAACTTCCCTTTAACTCACTTTAACTGGGAGATTTCTACAGTTTTGTTATTAAAGATTAATCTTCACAGGGATTCAACACAAATACCACGCGCGCACAATGACGTCATGTAGGAATATTTTTTTTAAAGTGTATTTTTGTTTTGGATGAACTGAATGATGCTGCAGGATTATTCAGTTTAATTAAATAATAGTAAAGAGTTTGTGGCTGTTTAATTGGTGCAACAACAGATTCATGTTGTACAACAACGAATGCACACATACAAATGATTTATACTAAAGGAAATAAAAACCTCCAAATATTTCTAGACTATAAATACACATAAAAATTTATTGTGTAAAATCTTCAATGCAAAATTTAGTATTTTTAAATTATTATTAATTTAATATTAAGTTTTTCTCGATTTTCAAAGCAGCAGGTTGAGAATTTATTTTGCTTAATTTTTATTTATTTATTTTTTTTTTTCACATTTTCTGACAGATCATTTAAACCTGAGCTCTTCTGCCAAATACAGAAAGTTTATATCTGAAAACTCGAGATCGAAACTTCCAGAAAAGCTTCTTATACCAAGAGGAAAAGTTTCCGCATAAAACCTGAAAATACATATTTTTGTTGAAGTGGATAATCTCGCACAGATTACACTTCAGTGTGTTATTTGTACAGTTTATTACAGGATCAGAGCACAGGCTTGACAGATGACTGTCCCCTTCCTCTTCCCGCCCCCCTCCTCCTCCTCCTCCTCCTCCTCTCGGATCCTCTCGGATCCTCTCTTGTCTCTCAGACGCAGCTCGGCGTCTTCTCCGGTCGTATATCACGCCACCTCACTACACCGCCCTCCGCGCGCTCGAGTGCGGCTTGGCGTGCAAAAACTTTCCTTAACGGAGGTGGATCTGCGTCGTTTGGGTTCCAGCACTCCACCCCCGTCTCCACCTTCTGCCGCGGAGGATCTGCACGGCTGGTTAACTGATTTGTGGACCTGGTTCCATTCTGGATTTGGGTCTCTCTGGTGATGCCTCCAGACTGGAGCCGCTCCGGGACGCACCCGAACCGGCCAGGTCCACCTGTTTTACACGACCTACGACTTTGTGAAAGCTGCTAGCGCGGGAAAATGAAGGAAAACTGATTTTTTTTTTTCTTCTTCTTTTTTTGAGAGAATATCAGAGCCCAGAGATGGATGGATCATTTTGGATCACACGGTTTCATCTCACGGGTTAGACAGAACCACACGATGCCGCATCCGCCCCTGAGGTTACTGTGTTTGTGGCTGTGCAGCGAGGCCGTGGCGAGTCAACTCCAGTGGCAGAAAACAAAGACGACTTTCAGTCCTCATTATGAATCCACCGCCGCTGACAGGAATGCGCAGAGCCGGAGATGGCGCACAGTCAGCTGGGAGGACAATGGGGGGGTGCGCGGTGCCAGTGCTCAGGCCTCGTGGCTGGATACTGTAAACCGGTCGTCCTCTGAGCCGCTGGGGACGGAGGTACACCGGCGCGCTGTGCGTAAAAGTGACTCGCAAAATGGAGATAGGCGCATCCGACTTGAAGAAGCTTTACGCACGGATGGAGACAAGGTCAGTGAACCGCGGAGTGGTGGATGCAGTCCGGGAAAGGTGCTTAAACAAACCCGACATGGACCCACCTGCAGACCTGAGAGGACCAGACAGCACCGGCGGCAGAGGCGGAGTGTCAAACCCGGCAGGATGAAGCACGGCGAGCCGCTGCAGGACGGAGCCGCGGCTGCGTTGGAGGCTCTGCCCGCGGTCATGGCGCAGGAGCAAGAGGCCTCTCCGCCCTTCGGACTCAACACCAGCGACTACGAGGAGGAGAACTCTCTGCCGGACTTCCCCGACCCCACGCCGCTCGTGCCGGTGAACACGAGGAGCAGACGCAAGCAGGTGAAGAACCCGTTCTACCCGCTCACCGCGGAGTCTTACGGCGCGTACGCGGTGATGATCACGGCCGTCATCATCTTCACCGTGGGGATCATCGGGAACGTGTCGGTCATGTGCATCGTGTGTCACAATTACTACATGAGGAGCATCTCCAACTCGCTGCTGGCCAACCTCGCGCTGTGGGACTTCGTCATCGTCTTCTTCTGCCTGCCGCTCGTGGTGTTTCACGAGCTCACCAAGAACTGGCTGCTGGGAGAGTTCTCGTGCAGGATCATCCCGTACCTGGAGGTGAGAGGAGGGGGGGGGGGCTGTGAGGTGTATATCAGTGTGTTTCACAGGTGCAGGTCTGATGGGTCCTGACATGAGGTTAATGTCTTAAGCTCAACCCTGAAATCTCTTGTCCATCTTCCCAAAACAGATTTAGTTTCTGCACAAAACAAGATCAAATAAACACCATTAAATGAAAGTATGACAGAGCAGTGAAGAACAGACGCCTCGTTAACACGTGTGTCTGCAGAAAGCAACAGGAAGGACCAAACCAAAGGGGTAAAGTTTGTTTCTCATAAGGTGAAGTGCACTGTTGTGACGTCACTGGGTGTAATTTATGTTACAGAATGGAGGAATAATGTCCAAAGTGCACCTGCTCGACAGGTGCTCAGGTCACACCAGAGTGGAAGTGCGTGCACGAGGCTCCAGGCCTCAGTCTGGGTTTTACATCAGGTTTAACTTCGCCTAATGTGAAGGTTGTTTAATCTGATCAGTGTCACATCAGACTGAGGAAAACAAAGACAACACCTGCTGAACACGTGACACCCCACTGTCCAATCAGAGAGAAGATCAGGATTAATGAAGAGTCTCTCAGACTGAGATTAGACAAAGACCCCCCTCTGATCAGAGACTGTGCTCATCAGAGTAAACAGGACGAAGGCCTCGGATTAGATCCGGATCAGTTCAGACTTTCTGTTTGATCCGAGCTTTGTCCACACGCATCTTTCGTTCCTCATCCAACACCTTTGAGATGAACTGGATCACAGACTGTGAGCCAGAACCCATCACCCGGCATCACTGTCCCTCCTGGGTCTGAACCAACATCTGGTGGAAACCTCGAAACCAGAAGAGTGGAGGTTTTTTACAGCAGCGTCCATGTGTCCACATACTTTTGGCCATGGTGTGTGTGTGTGTGTCGGCTGCAGCTTGTAATCTCAGTGTGTTTTGAATCAGCTGGAACATCAACATGTCAGCAGCTGGTGACGGAGAAGCTGAAAACAAAAGGAGTTTAAGCTTCTTTGTTTGAGACGATGACCTACATGACTTTACTGACATTTATCAGCTGTCATCCGTTCACTCTTGACTTTTTATTTCACTTTTATTTATGTATTTATTTTAATTTTAGGCTCGACTGTCCTTTAAAGCCAAATTTATAATGAAAAAAAAACATTTAATCCTATTTGCACATTTATTTAAGATAATAAATAAACATAATTTATTGGCTAGAACTTTATTTTATGGGTTCAGATTTTAATTTCACTAGAAAGAAGCATCTCATTTGGTTATAATCACAGGTGTCAAAACTGTGTCTTCAAACAAACAAACACACACACTCAGTTCAGTAAGAATGAAGGTTAAATAGAAACGTAGAGACACATCAGCAGATCTGAGATCAGTGCCATCACCTCCTTCACCTGTTTAATGGAGCGTAATCACACAAAACACCAAGAGGATTAAACTGCTGGGACTGTCACACACACACACACACACACACACACACACACACACACACACGCACACACACACACACACACACGCACACACACGCACACACACGCACACTGGTAAAGAAAACCTTCACATGAGCATCAGGCTTCTTCAACACAATAAGAAAAATACATTTAAAAAATGAGATAAATAAATAAAATTATAAATAATATATAATCTAAATATATACAATTAAATATATAATAAAAACATTTGATAAAAAAACACATTTTAAAACAAAGCGTTAGGTCTGCAGTTATAAGTTAAAGATATCTGAGCGCGGCCACTACAGACTATATGTCAACGTACGCCAAAACGTAACCAGGAAGTGGATGGCGGGGATGGTTTATAGAGGGGGAATGAAACAGAACGCGGCACAATAATCGTCTTATCTCGATCATCTTGTTTTCATCATCGTTTGGAAACAAAATCGTGATGGAATAATAATATCATAAATAATAAAATAATAAAACCAGACGAATCGCTCAGACCAACACTGACGTGCTTGAAAAACTCATCGTCCCTTTAATCAAGAAGGTCTGCAGTAGATACTTATCTCTATAATTAGAACATGGACACTAATTAATCCCCTGGAACATGTTCTATGAGACATTACACTGAGTTACAGCAGCTGCACGAGACGTGACATCAGGACTTTTCTATTTCTGTTTCATGACAGTAACTCGGCAGCGTCACAGAGACGGTTTCCTGTCTGTGTCCTTCACACAGTGTGAAGTGTTTACAGCTGCTGAGGCTCAGTGCATGAGGTCTGTGACATTATGAAGCAGAACAGGAGGCTGAAGTGTGTGTGTGTGTGTGTGTGTGTGTGTGTGTGTTTCTGTTCTCTGAGAATAAAGAGAGAAAGTAGAAGTGGCAGGTCGGAGCGGTCTGTACTGAAATAGAAAGAGTCGGTCAGAAGATGCTAAAAGCTGCATGTGTGACCTGATCTGACAAAGTGCTTCCTCCTGAGAAACGCTGCTCGTGATCTCGTGGTTTTCTTCTCATGTATTAATTGTTGTGTCTCAAATCAGACGTGTCCTCATTGTTCGGTCACCATTTTCTTTTACAAGTTTAAAAGTATGTTGGCGGTCCCTCCCCCCTTCCACTGCGTTGTCAAGATGGCGGCCGTTTACTCCTTGTAGTTCACTGCATGTTGCCGTGCTCTTTGACGTGAACGCACTTCCGCACTAAAAGATTCTTCATCGAGCAGTCGACTGATTTGTTGTTTCTCTTCTTCTTCTTCTTCTTCTTCTTGAGTACAGAAGTTGTTGTTGTTTTCTGAGGAGTGTAACCAGAGTGTTCTTCTGTTCCCAGGTGGCGTCTCTCGGGGTCACGACCTTCACGCTGTGCGCTCTGTGCATCGATCGTTTCCGAGCCGCCACCAACGTTCAGATGTACTACGAGATGATCGAGAACTGGGCGTCCACCTCGGCCAAGCTCGCCGTCATCTGGGTGGGCGCTCTGCTGCTGGCGCTACCCGAGCTGCTGATCCGACAGCTGGTCACCGAGGACGGCGACCCGCCCGACGTGAGGCCGTGCGAGCGCTGCGTGGTCCGGATCTCCACTGAACTTCCGGACACGCTGTACGTCCTGGGACTCACGTACGACGGCGCGCGGCTCTGGTGGTACTTCGGCTGCTACTTCTGCCTGCCCACGCTCTTCACCATCTGCAGCTCGCTGGTCACCGCACGCAAGATCCGCCGCGCCGAGCGGGCCTGCGTCCGCGGCAGCAAGAAGCAGATCCAGCTGGAGAGCCAGATGAACTGTGCCGTGGTGGCGTTGGCCATCCTCTACGGCTTCTGCATCATCCCGGAGAACATCTGCAACATCGTCAGCGTCTACATGGCGGCCGGCGTTCCCGCGAAAACCCTGGACATCCTGCATCTGGTGAGCCAGCTGCTGCTCTTCTGTAAGTCTGCGGTGACGCCGGTGCTGCTGTTCTTCCTGTGCCAGCCGTTTACCAAAGCCTTCCTGGACTGCTGCTGCTGCTGCTGCGAAGAGTGCGGCCCGCCGCGGTCCCCCGTCACCGCCACCAGCGACGTCGACAACGAGTGCACCACCACCGAGCTGGAGCTGTCACCGTTCAGCACCATGCGCAGGGAGGCGTCCACCTCCGCCGCCTACGCTGTTGTGGGGACACACTGCTGAGGTCGAAGGTCGAAGGAGAGCTCGCTCCGGGTCATTCCTCTGATGTGATCATGTGATCGACGGACACGTTTGACGTATCAGGCCACAAACTCTTGGAGCGGAATCGACCCGAACTGTCGAGCAAGTGTTTTTACTGACGGACAGACTGACGCCGCCGTCCGTCCTCTCGCTGTTCACAGAGTTTATCTTTGACACAGTCGGTGTTAGTTCACAGCGTTTTAGTTCTTTCACTAACTCACACGTGTTTCCACTGAAGCTGCTTCCTGTTCATTCTCACTGTTTGTGGACGAGCATCATTTTTATGCCCTTTTTTAAATTTTTCCCTTGAAAATTGATTTTATTTTAGTTAGTTTAGTTAGTTGTGTTGAATTTATATTTAAAGTGAAGTAAATAGTCAGTTATTAGTCGTTATTCTAAGGGGGGGGGGGGGCATGCCTCAGGTGGTAGAGCAGGTTGGCTGCTGATCCTGTGGTTGGCGGTTCGATCCCCAGCTGCATCAGGAGAGGCGTCTGGCGTAAAACCTATCCCAAATCAAATATACTGATGGTGACCCAGTGTGGCGACCACACACATTATTCTACATATATTCACGATTCGATTCGATTCGATTCTTGAGCTCCATGACGGTGGATTGTTTTCTTGCGTGTTACTCGATGCTTGATTGACGTTTGGAAATCAATCAATACACCTTTGAGGTTATTAAACCCAAACATTGAGGATGGGTTCGGGTTGAATGACTTGTTCCTTAGGTTTTCCGTCGCTCGCACCGAGGAGGAGTGTCCGGGCGCCATCTACAGGATCAGCAAGCTAAACTCATGTCAGGAGAAAATGTAAACCGGCGCTGTTACAACACTGAAAGTCGATTTTTAGAGATAGCATCGCGACTCTTATGTGAATCGATTCTTTTTGTTCACACCTCTACCATATATGTTAAATTATTTACTCTCCGCACGCAATAAAAGACTGACCTTTAACTGGAATTAATTATTTGGTTACGTGCCAATCAAATCTAAAATCTGATTTCCCCCTTTTACCAAGTTGCATTGTCGTCAGAGGTCAGACAATAAAGTTTTACCTTAAATTGGGAAAACGGGCATAAAAAGTTCTCATCCACCACAGCTGCCTCAGCATCTGTACTTTGTTCTTTTGAATGTTCTTGTTCTTGGTTCTTTTCTTTGTGTGAGTGAGTCAAAGGGACGGACAGTAATGTATTGAGGCGACGCTGTGTTGTGTTGTTGTTAGCTGATGTTCTGCCTGTGTGAGTGTTTTGTTCTTCACTCTGTTGGAGAGCAGGAAGCCTCAGTCTGTAATGTGACAGGTTTGTTTGGCCACATGAGAAGTATCACTTTAATTAAAAGATATTTTAAAATAGATTTGTAGAACTTGTTGTGCATTTAAAGAGATGAATTATTATTTGTTTCTCACACTCACTTGAATGTTGGCAGAAATCAAGCTGTCACTTTTTCACAAACACAAATTTGAACTGATCAGAATGAACACGTAATTCCTTAAAACTAATCAATTCACAGGCGCAAAGTTTGGTGATCTTTGACACGAACACTCCCACCAACGATCTGCTTTCATGACGTATAATTCAGTGCATGTTTACGAGCAGCCAAGGGGGAAAAACATCAGTTGTGTCCCATTTTGAAGAACTACAAAAGTCGCAACAAAAAATCCGTAAAATAAAACAAATAAAACAAATTCTGCAGTTTTAAAAAGAGCACAGTTTGTGTCTGTTTCACTTGTGAACGAACCACTGCACAAAGCTAATTCAGGCTGTCGTTT
The DNA here is from genome assembly GCF_002814215.2 of Seriola lalandi dorsalis. Taxonomy (NCBI): domain Eukaryota; kingdom Metazoa; phylum Chordata; class Actinopteri; order Carangiformes; family Carangidae; genus Seriola; species Seriola lalandi. Next base: position 388,984 of record NW_019525167.1, on the reverse strand, counting down.
TTGCATTTCATTCGCACGAGAAAACATTTTAAAATGATTTTTTAATGATATTTGTTGGTCTTGTACGAAACAAACATGTTTCCTTATGTCTGGAGAATATGATTTCTAGGCCGGGGCGTCTCTGTACAACAGTGTGACACATTTTTACCTTTATCAAAAACAAATTGCAGCTGAAAAGTGGCTGATTTTGCTGCTCTCTAACCGGCTGTAGATCCTGCCCACACTTGGGCCACATCCTTGTTTTCTTCTGGCCCAGTATATACCCAGTTCTACGGCCCGAATCTGGTAAATATACATCACGACTGGCAGATGTTGCTTCAACATCTGGACCAATTCTGGCGTACACACAGAAAATCCTTAAGCTATCAGTCAATCCTGGAGGATAACAGCCGGAATCTGCCCAGATGTGGAAGTATGTGGGCCAGACTCGGGGCCGAGGACCCAGACAGATGTTGGGCCAGAAGTTTCATTTTGCCGTCTGTACAGCAAAATGAAACCACCAGGACAGTTTCATGCTGATGAAAGCCATAGAAGTGAGTCACATAAAACTGTAACTTCCAGAACCTGAAATACCATAAACACCTCCTTCTGTTATCGTCCAGCATCAGGCACTAAAATCCTGCTGGTGTTTTATAGATGCTGCAGAGTTTCTTACAGGTTGAACTACTCAGAGCTTTACCAGTAGTGGAGCTACAAATGTAAAGTTTATTTTGGTAAAATCATCAGCTGGGAGAAAAGAAGCAGAGTGAGAGTCATTATTGCCGTCCATCCAGAAGACACAGCTGCCATTGTTTGTACAGTTCAGACTCAACACAACATGTTACAGTCAGTGCAGCAAACGACCGAATCTCCCTCCGGCGGCGACAGAAAGCAGCTGACAAGTCAATGCAAGAACATCATTTATTTATTCTATTTTTTATTTTGAATTAGTCTTATTTGCTCAAATCACAAAGAAACACCAGAATTAAAAAAATGGCTTCTCCTCCTCTGATGACAGTTTATTTGCCGCGTCACGCTCAGGACAACTCTCAGCTGTTTTGTCTCTCGCCATCGTGTCGTCATCACCGTCGCCGCCCAGCCAGGGTGAACACACAGGATGCCATTGTCCTCGCCTCCCGTCGTCATGACGACAGAGGGAGTCTGCCTCTCAGCTGGCCGCCTCACTGAACAGAGTGAACAGTACCACAGACAGCACACATGGAGGCTCAGTTATTCAGAGAGAAGTGGTCACTGATGGTTTGTGGTGTGAACAGGGTCCTGGTTACTTCTGGTTTGGTAAACAACTCAAACAAGTCTGCATGTGCTCACAAGTAGATGAACTGACACCTGAGCTGGTTCTTCTCTCCACATATTTTCTGTACAGGTAAACACATGTTCCAGGTGCAGCTGTTAATTTTAGCTCGACACATTGTCACTGTGAATAGTTTGAACTTCCAGTGTGGACTTGTGACTCTGCTGCTGAGAGAGAAAACATGGCATAGTATCTTTCTGTGTTAAAAAGCATTAAAAGCAGTATTTGCCAGCATTTAGCAATATACTAATTGCATGTTAGCGCTTATCATTTAGAACGAGTTAAGTAAGTATTTATTTGTAGGCCTCTTTGTCTACCCTGTGTGTTGGCATGTTGACATTGTTAAATTTAGAATCTCTTTGTGATAACTTATAGATTTTTTGACACTAATCATTTAGCATAAGCATGCTAACATGCCAACATTTGATGTGTAATGTTTAGCCTGATAGCTTATTAGAAACCCTAGTATGCTAATGTACGCATGTTGTAAACACTTTATTTATAATAATTCTTCAGCCTGTGATGTATATTTTTATGTGTGTACAGTTAGCACACAGTCACATGCTAATGTTTAGCATTTTAGCTTGTTAGTGTGGATCATTAATTTTATTCTATTTGTAATGTTTAGCCTGTTGGCTTGTTAGCATACGAATATTTATCATCATGTTCATCTGTAGCATTTTAGCATGATTTTTACTCTGGGGGTGTAACATTTACATTTTAGCATGATTAAGGTACAAACATTTACATTGAACTGATTAGCGTGTTAGCTTTACTTGAACCTTAATAGTTTATTTGTAGGCCTATTAACCTGCATGCTATAATTCCAATGTTAGCATGTCAACATTGTTAGATTCAGAACGTCTAGCATTTTAGCATGTTAGCACTAATCGTTGTAACATGTATTTTAGCATGAGCATGCCAACATTTTACACTTAATTTCTGGCCTCTTAGCTTATCATACTAATGTTAGCATGCAAACATTTGATTTGTAATCTTTGGTCTTTCATGTTTAGCTCAGTTTAGTCAGTACAGTGATACTCTTACACTTAACATGTTAGTGTAACTAGCATTTTAGCTTTGCGGTATAAATCCTGCTGTTAGCTTGACTCACAATCAGCCACCAGCTACACCAGGATTCTTGATCTGAATGTCAGTGAACTGACAGATGTCTGAATGTTTTGTGCGGCTCCCATCAAGAACCTCAGAGAAATATCTTCACATAGCTGAATGCAGGATGAACTGCACCACTCTGATGTTTATCTGCAAAGACATGATGAGAGAGAAGATAGATTCAAAGTAAGCATGACATTCAGCCATTTAATCTTCATGCTGCAGCAAGAGAAGTCGAAGACTGTGTCGGCGCTTCATGCTCTGGATGAATTCTCATAAAGATGGATCTGAAAAATAAGAGTTCTATTCTAATTTTACTGACACAAGATGATGTTTAAAAAAATCTTTCACTCTTCTTTTCCCAAGTCATTTAAGACAATATAATTTTAAAATGAACTTGTATTTATAGTGTTCATTCTCTCGCATAATGACATAACATTCTTCCCTAATTGTATTCATCACAGAATCACCTAGAGAGGAGTCTTTGTATGTAAACCACATTCTTCTCTAATCACTCGCTTGGCTTTGATTTGCTCTCTGGCACCAAACTTGCGTGTTTGAGTCTTTTGTAAATGAGGCTGGCGGCCCCAGTCGCTGCTCCAGTAATTAGACAGCCCCATTCATTCAGAAACAATGGGGCGACGGGTACACTGGGGCTCTGCTGCTGAACAAGCTGCTCACTGACCTTCTCCTAACTGCTCCCAGGGCTGTTTTCTGGGATGAAACGAACATCCTGGGAGGGCTGGAACTGCCGCCCCTGATTGGTGGACAGGAGCCAGGTTTCCGGAGTAACCGAACCACTTGTCCTGGATGGTGCAGATTTAGATAACTTTTTTTTTCTGCTGAGGTATCCAAACACCAAAACAGCCATAAAACAGTCATAAAATAAAAAGTTATGAGCATCATTACAACAGAATTTGCTGCCAAGTCACTATGTCTGCTGTGTGTTTCTGTCATTGGTCACATTAAGAGACAAAGTTTGGAATATACACCAGATGATTGTCCCTTTCCTGATACAATCAGGTTTCACTTTATTAGGTACACCTAGCTAAAACTAATGCGGCCTGAAAAATCAGTCCTGTTATAACTTCTACCTTCATGAATGTCCAGTTTTTGTTTAAACTGTTTTTAGGACGTGTTGTGTTGGAGGAAAAGGTTGATTGTTTACTCACATGACCTTTTGCACCAAACAAGAGTAAACCCGTCAACCGGTCACTAGTCACTGATCACATAAAATAAAATAGATAAAAGACACAATAAACATTTTAGTTCAATTAAAAGTATTCAAATTAAGGAGAATACACAGGAAGTTCAAAGTGACTTAAAGCACGAGACACAAGGTGATTGATATTTAGCCAAAAGTCTCTTTGTTGGCTAAACCACAGCCGGGACTCAGGATGTGAACCCATATCTCTGGTGTTAAAAATCCTGCCCTTTGTCCGACCACCATAGTTATCTATATATAACCTACTTCCTAGTACAGGAGACATGGTTGTGATGGGAGTAGTATCTCTACCAATAAGCAGCAGCCAAATCAGTACAGGAATTAAAAGAATCCAAACAGTAGCCGTACATACACCTGGTTGAATTTTATTACATGATGACAAACTCGGACAAACCAGTTGATGACATTTCAGATCCAGTCATTCTCATAAAGACTTTTTTTTTTAAAAACATGTCTGATACTTGTGACGGGATTCGCCTGAGGGAGATGTACAGGTAAATCAACAATTCTACCTGAAGTTAGCCTCCAACTCCCTGTGAGGGTCACACAGTCCTACACACCGCTCCATCCAGGATCTCTGCTGGTTCCCTCCATGTTTGTTTTAGAACAAGAACACTTAATGTTGGGCGTTCTCGCAGGATTTGCTGGGTCAGAACTCCACTGGTTATTGAGTGGTTCAGTGTTTTGTTTATCGTGAGGTTTATGCCTCTTCTTGACTTTTCAAAGGCTAAATAATCTGTGCAGGTTGGTGGGAACGATATTAACGTGTGGTTCGTGTCTTTACAGTTTTCATCCAGTCTTCAAAGAATCTGGACAGAACTCGTGAAGACGTCTCCTCTGGACCAAAGTGTTGGACTGATTTTGGTCCTGGATTCTGAATGTGGCGTTCAGTCGTTCATTTCTGACTCACTGTTCTTCTCTCTCGTCTGCAGCTGACAGTGTTTCTGCTGATAACCAGCTGAGTCTCTGCAGCAGCTTGTCGTACCCTCGGGTGAAGGCTTTTAATGGTGGTTGAGCGCGGCAGCTGCTGTCAGAGAGGTACAGTGAGCTGATTCACTCTAAAGACCCCCCCCCCAAAAAAAACGTTTCACATCCTATCTGTCTTGGCACAAAACAAACAAAGTGAAACTGTGCAGTCTGAGGTGCCACCTCCTCAGTCTGCTGCTGAGTATCACATCCAGAAAAGACCGAGAAGAGAAACTAGAGGCAGTTTATGGAGTTCCTGCCACACGAGAGGAGATGTGATGTTACAGTGTTTCTGTGTTTGTTTTGCTCCGGTGTCTTTATTTATCACAAAGCTGCAGAAATATTCAACCCAGACTCTGAAAAATCACAGGAAACTAAACTAACCACCAAGGAGAAAATACATTAAGCAGATACAGGGGAGGAGAAATACTGCTGATCTACTACTGATCTAACATGACCCACTTTTACCAGAGTTTTTAATGGTGATTTAGTGCCTTCACAGTTAATGTGAACAGCATCGCCAGTGACTGAAAATAGAAGATGAGGAGGACAAAGTGAAAAAGTTCATAAAAACTGAATATAAGAACCTTTATTTTGAAGTTGTGTTCCACAGTGTAATCTGAACCTTCCAACTGACTTCAACAGCTAGCCTAGCTCCCGCTCCCCCAGCTAGCCTGAGCAACAACAACAACAACAACAACAACAACAACAACAACAACAACAACAACCTGTCCCCCTCACTCTCAGCCAATCACAGGGAGGTTGTCTCACACCTATCGCTGTCACAGGTAGCTCTGATCACTGACAGGCTTCACAGCCTCTAAGCAGAAACACGCCTTCACTGACAACCCGGAAATCTCAGTATCTGCAGTTAGGAGCCGTTTCTACGAACCTAACAGTCTTAACACAGTAACACAACAACATAACAGTCACTTGAACGTGTCACCCGGTCCGTTATGATACCGACGTCCTAGTAGTGAGCTAAACGTCAGTTAGTCAACCTGATATTCATTTCCAACAAGATCTAACGTCTTTCTGTAGCGTTGTTAGCATGTTAGCATGTTGACATTAGCATTTAGCTCAAAGCAGAGCCGTTAGCATGGCTGTATCCTTGTTAGGACTTGTAAGGCTTGAAACATCTGGAAACTCACGAGAAAACAAAATATTTCATGTTCAAATCAGAAACAGACATTCGTGAAAAAGTGTTTGTGTTGCTTATTTATGCTGCAGTTTCTGTGGAAAAGACAGAAAACCTGAAGAAAAACAAAACAGGAGGATCGGAGGACAACAACCTCTGAAGCTGGATCATTTAATACGGTAAATCTTCACTTTTCATGTGTCTATTTTATTCCTTATTTCTCCTGCTACATGAACCTGTTAAAATCTTAATGAGAGCTCATGAGAAGACGAACAATACGTCAAAGATTTCACTCGGTGTTTGAGGTAAAAGGCCCAAAAAGTTTGTCAATCTACGAAGAGACTAATGACTGTTACGTAAATGTTCTTGGCTGAAACAAACATGGCGGCGGCGATTGTCAGCAGCATCCGAGCGTCAGGCGAGAACATTAATGTGTGTTTAACCCCTCTGAGAAATAGCAGGGCGAAGGGTCGGGGATAATTATGAGGAGAAAAGTGAAAGGGGGGGGGGGGATCTGAGAGCCTTGTCCGTCCAATTAACACCGTGAAAGAGCCTTTTGACGAACAGCGTGAGTCAGCTTCCATGATGTATCTGCAGAAGCCGGGGTCGTTTGGGAGATGGCAGCCCGGCTGTTGTTGCTGGGAGCAGTTTTGTAATTGTGGGGGGGGGGTTGGTGAATTCCCTTAGTGAAGCATCGGTCTGGGCAGCGGGGCGTTCAGTCACAGCCGGTGACCTAGAAATGTTGCTGCAATCCCCAACAAAGGAGGAGAATCGGGACAATAAAGCTCTTATCCCACCACCACAACAGCTTCCATCTGACAGAGCAGATTATACAGGCAGGACCACGGCCGAGCCGAGCCAAGCTGGGCTGGGTCGGACCAGGCTGCACCAGGAGGAGGCGGTGGGTCGTTTGGCAATCAGCTGCTTGGGTTTGTTCCTTTCCTATGGGGTCACCAGCAGCCCATAAACTCTAGTTATGTGCTGACCTTTCCTCTAGGTGGATACACACCTGCTCTGATTTCACTGACCACGTTTTTTATTTTCAGTCTACACAGCAGTTACATTTAAATTTCTTCATTTATAAACTTCATGATTTATGAATCAGTATTTCCATTCAATATTATTCCCTCCTATTAATTAATCAGTGATCATCCCTCTGCTCAGTAACGATGGTCCAGATAAACCAGGTGGTACAGATGGTGTAGATACCATCAGCTGTTCTGCTGCTGGAAAACTTTAAACATCCGCTGTTTGCATCCGTTAAATGTCCGTCCCGCTCTTCAATGAATATGAAGGTCTTATGAATATTCAGTTGCATCATCCATCACTCAGTTTAGTAACTGCTAAAAGTTTCAAACTGATGGTTCACTAAATCACTAGTTATAGAACTTCATCATGATGTGACATTAAAACATTGTAGAAACGTTGTTGCCAGTAAAGACGTCAGTGATGAGTAAATTGGTTGCTAGGAAACGTCTGTAGGACCATCCAATCACAAGCTGGAACATAACCACCACAAAGAACAGTTTATATGGTCGTCCTGTGAGGCAAGCAACATTTTTTCTTCCTCTTTCACATGTGAAAACAGGTGAATTTTTTTTTCCTAAGATTGTAAGGCAATTGATTTTTTTTTATTTTTTGACAGAATCATTTTTCTAAATTTTGTTTGTTTTTCTTTCATCCATGAAAACAAGTGAATTTAATTTTCCAGGCTCATATTTCTAAGTTTGTTCTAAGTTTTTTCTAACAGGATCATTATTCTGTTTTTTGTTTTTTTTAATTGTTTTTCTTTCATCTGTGAAAAAGTGATTTTTTTTTTCACAGATGAAAATAATAATAATAATAATAATAATAATAATAATAATAATAATCCTGGCAAAAAAAACAAAACAAAACAAAAAATGTCACGTGCCTCTCAGGGCTTCATTGTGTTTGGAGGCCAAACAATAAATTAAACTTAACTGCCAGTTCTTTGTAAAGGTAGGTGTGATAAACATGTTACTTACACAGAGAGATGTTTGAATAATCACAGTTATCATGAATCTGTCAATCAGTTTATCGCCTGCAGCCTCGAGAGCTGATCAGTGGTCAATACTTCATTAGTACCAGAGAAACCTGAAGGTTTGATTCATCTACAGGTCTGCGTCTTCACTTCCTACACGAGAGAGCACAACACAGAAATCAACCAGTGGTTACTTAGATGTGACAACATTAATATTAATATGACACTTATTTTGTTCCTTTCCTCTGTCTTCCATTGCTTTAATCTTCTTCTCATTCCCAGAGGCACGATGACAGATATACGGTCTGTTCACACTCCACCTCTGCCGCCACAGCTGCTCACACACTCTGGAGGCAGTGAAAACGAGTGTAGCCGGTGACACAACCCAGCGGGATCTCCTCTCTGTGAGCCGCAGGTCACAGCAGAAAACCAGGAAGAGATCCCAGACATGAAATATTCATAGAGCGCACGACAACAGTCCGGCCGTTCATCAGAGTCACTCAGACTCCGGATTCCTCTGAGAGACCAGCTGATGCTGACGAGTCCTGAATATGGATGAGAGGACGTGAACCGAAGTCCAACATGTGTCGCCACATAAAATCTCACTGTGCTCAGGAATTCATTCATTCGCTCTGAACAATGAGTGTGTTTGAGCACCGAGCTCTGCTCACACACACACACACACACACACACACACACACACACACACACACACACACACACACAAAACGCGTTTTATTTCACAATGAACACTGTATTTACTCATGTGACATTTTACTCAGTGCTGTTTATTCACCGTCACACAGAGGCAGGCAGATGTTTCCGGTCTGTGTGGCGCCATTTCTTTTGTCCTGTTTCAGGTCAGTGATGAAACGTCTCCGTCAGGTAATGAGGAGGAACACTTTGTTTCACTGGCTCGCTCCACATGAGATATTTGTCTGTTAGAAACAGTTTAATCATGTGTTTGTTTGTCTGTTTGTTGACGGTACTTTTATGTGCAAGTCCAAGAGAGAATGTCTTGATTTGGGTTTTTTATTTTTTATTTTTAAATTTGAAATGTGTCTAAAGAGACAGTAAATGTGCAGACATCATGTTGTACTATTGATCACTATATTAATATTGTAACATTATTGAATTTCCTGCAAGGTCATGTTCGCAATCTCATATTTTAGATTTTGTTCCTGGTTTCTGTGTTTATTTTCATCTACATATTTTATCATCATCTGTCTTTCTATTGTCTAATTTCTTTGTCTTTCTATTCGCTCTTATTTTAATGTTCTATTTCATTTTTTTTATTATAAAGAACTTTGAGCTTCATTTCTTGTATGAAAATCATATGTGATGAAATTGAAACAGTCTCTTCTGCTGTGTAGGTGCGGAGCTCCGTGTGATGTGAAACAGGAGGAGGAAAACGTTTCTGACAGAAGAAATTGAAGACAGAAGAAAAGGCTGCTGCCTGGAGGACGGAGAGCCGAGTGTGAAGACACAAACAGGCACACAGTCAGTACTATCAGTGACACTCAGTCTTACGCAGCCCACACGAACACAGCGTCACATCCCGCTGCAGGAAAACGCACTCTGCAGATTCACGTTCAGATCACCGTGTTATCCGCCGTCTCTCCAGTTACTGGCCGCTCTACAACCGCATTCATCCTCAGTTCAATATAGACGTTCTTTATAAGTGTTTTAAAATGAACTGAAATAAAACACACACAGACACAATCACTCCATCTCCGCTGTTTGGAGCCACGGTAAAAAAAAAAAAAAAAAATGATGGTTTTGAAATGAGTCGACGCAGCAGAAAACAGGAAGTAGTGAGTTTACTTGTCGTTGTTTTTAAGGACGAGCTGAGTGAGGTTTGAGTCCAACAGTCTGAGGTGGTCGAGCCCCAGAGACTGAACTTTATTCATTCAGGCCACATGAAACTGGTCTGTGTTTGTGTCGGAGTCATGACTCCAGATGTGAATGAAGCCTCAGTAGCTGCTGAAACTGGAGGAGAGTGAACACAAAGAACCAACACCCCCCCGCCTGTTATATGCCGGATTTGCATTGATTGCACATATTATTATTCTGCATACTTATTCGTCTGATTCCTCTTCCGTATAGAGATTCATCGTACCTTCTCGAAAACCCAGCTGTCACGAGTTTGAGGCAAGTATGGGTAAGGGGTGGACCCAAATTCGGAGGAGGAACCAGTGTCAAGGAATTTATTAACAAAACAACACATAACGAAACACACAACAAATCTCATCACCACCAATGAAACCACACGGACAAGACAGAGCAAGGGCTTTTTAAAGGAACAGAACTTATTACTATGGAGAACAGGTGATGAAGCAGACACAGGTTGGACACATCAGGGATGATTAACCAAAGGAAGCAAAACTAGAACTCAGACACTGGGGCGACATGACTATCAAAATAAAACAGGAAGTGCATGGGGAAACAGAGCACAAGACAGGGAAGACAAAACTAGACACCACAAACACCCAAACCAGAAACACTCAAAACCCAGAACAGAAACCCAAAACACAGAAAACCAAAAACCAAGAAAGTCCAAAAAACCAAAACCCTGGAGCCTCCAGGCTGAGACCATGACACCAGCACCCGGCACAGGGCCTGTAATGCTCGCACCTGTCTGGACAGAAACATGTACAGGAATTTCACGCTACTGTTCGCAGGTGTTTTAGTAAATCCTAGACTATCCTGCCTCACACAGTATGCTCATATGTCACTGAGGTCTTTTGTCCAGATTAAACACAGGTGTTGGTTAAAGTGTTGATTGGTGAGCTCTAGAGGTGCAGGTGTGGACAGTCATGCTAGCTGTTTCCCCCTGTTTCCAGTCTTTATGCTAAGCTAAGATAACCAGCTTCTGGCTGTGGCTTCATATTTACTGTTCAGACATGAGAGATTTTATAATACAACTCTTACCAAGAATTCAAATAAGCACATTTCCCAAAATGGCGAACTTCTATTCAATTCAATTCAGTTTCATTTGTATAGCACCAAATCATAATACACATTATCTCACGGGACTTTACAGGATCAGGTCGAGACCTTACTTTATCAGTTCCCACAAAGAGCAGCACTCGGTGATAAGGGTGAGGAAGAAACCTCCAACAGAGCTGGACTCGGGGGCGCACATCTGCCTCCACCGGTTGGGTTTGAAATGAGAAAGAGGGGATGGGGGAGGAGAGAGAGAGAGAGAGACCGTGGACGGCAGTATATACTGTTGATTGTTAATTGTAACAGTGAAAATAACAGTTATACCCACAGGTAATGTTCTCCTGTTTAAATGTCAGACAGCAGACTTTTTGTTTAAAGGCTAGTCTGATTATAGACGCCGTGAGAAAGAGTCATGTCTCCCGCGCTGCCACTGATGACGACATCCTGCAGGACGCTATACGGTGGTTCAACCTGGCAGCAGATAGAGGAAGCTCAAAAAAGCGTGAAACTGTCAGCATCCTTACCCAAGAAGATCAGCCTGCTGTTTCACGTTGAGAAAACGTTTTAGTATGCAGACTCCCTGCAGTTCTTGAAACAGGTTCTTGCATTTAAAATCCAAAAGATTTTCATTAAATAAAACTTTTTGATACAATTTATGGTTGCATTTAATTTTGCCAGTAACACCTATATTCCACATGTATTTACAGTCTGTAATGTCATTTTTTAATAGAGGATTTCATTGTTACTAGCAGAGTCCATCTTTGGATAATAACTGTGTAAGGCACTTACAGAAAACTGCATTTATGTTCCTCAGTGCGACAGTTTGAAATGTTCTGATAACTCTTACACCCATAATGAAGCTGTATTAAGTTACTACAATACAAACCCAATTTCCCTACTTCTACTGCTTCAGTGAAGGCATTTAACTGTAGAATTGTTTTATTAATATTAATAAAGGCAGACTGGTTAAGTATTCGAGCTTTTATAGAGCAATCCAGGTGTTGGTCAGCTGGATTTTAGATTTCTGCAGCTATATCTAGCCAGATGAGTCATTTTGAATAAGGGATCCAGAACGGGTCTGGACTGAATTAACCGTCTTCATGGACATGTCCAAATCAGATCCGGGCCGGATGAGCTGCCTCATGAGTGGATACGGATGTGGTCTGGATCCATAATCCTCATCCGTTCTGGAGCTGTCCCGCCGTGCAAGTGGACTGATCCCGACCTTTTTTTTTAGATCCATTCCGGAGCCCATGATACCTCCAGGACGGATCCAGTGCGGTGTCAAATTTGCTATCAGGGAGGTAAGGTAGGTGATAAAAGTTCGATCTTAGAAGCGGTCGTCTATATGGGGATATAGTGGTATAGCTTTATTGCACATCAGCTTCTGTAAGTGCATGTACATGTGTGTATACATGACTTGCTGTGGTTGTTTGAAACCATCAGTGTGAGGTTATTTTTTGTTCTGACAGCTTCAAAAGGCTTTTTGAGGGTCACCTGCAGTGATCGAGGTCAGTGTCAGGATAAGTCTCTAGACATGAATGAAACTGAAAGTAACGTCCTTTGTGCAGATTGAAATGTGAGGAGTGAAGTACACGCACCAAGCAGCAGGAACATTCAAAACTTTACCAGGAATGTTCTAGTACTTTTAATGTTACCCTCTACCGGCACATCTTCCAAAATTGTGTCATTAGTTCTGCTCTTTCTTGTTCCACTTAATGCGTGAAATAAAAATATGATCAACTAAGCGCAGCGCAGTCACCTGGATTTTAAAGTGTGTTTTGTATGTATGCTAATCAGGCTGCGCGGACTCCGTGACGGGATTGGTCGGAGCAGAGAGGAGGAGCCTCCCATTCCACGGCCGGCTTCCCCTATTGGTGCAGACCCTGTCAGTCCTCACCACAGCTGCAGCCGTTTAAACATCAGAGTAAGAGAGTTTAAGAGCCCGGCCGCATATCATTAGTGGCGGCTGACATGATAGGTAGCTCGCCTCTGTACCGCCTTTGTGAACATTTGTGTGTTTTTTGTGATTTGGTTTGAGATGCTGGTAGTGATTGTTGGGGACTGTGCTAGGTTTAAAATTCTGATTGTTAACACCTGGTTTTATGTTGCTTCTCCTTTCCCCTGGCTTGATCATAACCTAAAGACTGGGAAGACGTTGTGCCATGACTAACTTTATATGCGGACGCTGTGAACTGAAACCTGGCTCTGTGAGCAGTCAGTAAGTGAAATACTCCGTAAGTAAAATTTCCCGGTCTGTTTTTTATCTTCTTTTCTTGCAGAAATCAACTGCCCGATACTGGATGTAAGTCCCACAGTGTCGGAGGTTTTCATTTCTCAGCAAAGTGGTTCTACAAAGGGTTGATGCTTCATGTGAACAGTGCCACATCTACTGGCCTGAATGCAAAATGGGCAAAATACAAATGTTTGTGCATCACAAATTGAATGTAAGTATAAGGGAAAAGCATGATTGTACTTTATATTCCAAGCATAGATTTATATACTGTCAAAGCAAATCAAAATGTTTTGTATGCATTAAATGTGTCAATATCAGTCAAGTTAAGCTCAATGTCTTTGTTTTAACTTAAGTGTCAAAACTAAGTTAGTTTGCAATGTGGGCAAAGAACCTGTAGCTTTACTTTTAAATGTCATCTTTGGTGGTTGTGCTGTAAAGGTGCAATATAAGATCTGGCCAGAACATTAGTTTAAAAAGTAAAAATATGAATTAACACTATATCAACAGTGTGTGAAGCAGCCACAGTGACGATGTCATGATCAAGACCTCCATCTGTTTTTCAGTTATCTACTGAGATGAGCATGGTAACCAGCCAGCACCGACCTTTCCTGTGTTGTAATACCACTTTGTGACACTAGAGGCTGTGTGAGTCAGTGGAGCGTCAAGTCTGCCCACAGTCCCACGAAGAACAACAACTTCCGGCAGAGCTTGAAGTTAGCGTCACAGAAACACAGCAATGGCTGAAACCCCTAAAAGGTAATATTTATTGGTATCCCGCAGGACCGCTCCCGACAAGAAACCACGTTTAACAGCAAAGAAAAGAAGCAACACGAGTAAATCTCGGTGTGGCTTCCCGCTGCTGGAGACGGCTCCTGAGAGGAAAGAGATGCGGTTTGATGCAGAGCTCGCAACTTTCCTGTTAGCCTGGTGAGTAGCATCATGTTGGCTCTTTAGCTAAAAGTATAATCAGTGCAATGACTGACAAACCGTACCGATAGAAAACATTTCAGGTGGTGCATATTCATATCTCTGCTCACAATTTATTATACTCGCACAACAGATCTAACATGTTTGAATATAAAGAACTTGTATGATCTAAGGGAATTGTCCCATCACATGTTTGTCTGTATCAGGACCAGAAGTCCAGTCTAATTATCACCAATGATGGACCAGCACCAGCCTTTTCTTCTGCATCCGGCCTCAGCAATCAACCACATTACATCAACACCTTGAGGTATTATCCCTGCACATGACAGATATTGTCTATACTGTGATCTTCTGCACATCCCCTAATCAATAACTTTTGCACATCTTGCCCAGCAGGAGTTTTGTCTAAAACACCTTTGTACATAGTTGTGTGGTATTGTTTTTATATATGGATATTTTAACTTTTGCAATATTTTACCTTTTATTTCCTATGAATACTTTAATTGGATACTACACCAAGTCACATATCTTGTAAGTGAAAACCTACCAGGCAATAAACCTTATTTTCTGAGTCTGCCTTTGTGATGTCATCATCCCTTCCTCATGCTGCTATAGCCTGCCAAGGCCCATACATTTGCCATGCTGTATCCCCTTGCTGTCATAAATCTGCAAGTGTATGAAGGTTACAAATATTTTGATCCTGTTTTCATATATATATATATATATATATTTAAAGATGACAAAGATGACAAAGACGGTAACTGAATCATTGTTAATTTACTGCACAGTTCTTTTTTCTTTTGTTTTAATTATATTCTTAAATTGCATTCACGATTGCGCAGTGTAAAGACTGGACATTGACTGTTTCCCTGGTAAAAATGTTGTAAATAGTTTCCATTGGGCACAATGCTGTTACAGTATGTAAGAATTAATGTGTGCTTTCTTTTATTCTTGCAGCTTACATCATGTGCTGTGGTGCAGTGGATGGATGGGCATCGGTTGAGAAAACTAATGCCGTAACATCACAGGTCATCAGTTTCTCCTGAACCTCAAGTTCTATTAGTAAGTTATATGATAAGTTTATGACGCTACAGTGACTCACTGTCGCCTCTTGTGGAACAAAGTGGTGTCTTATTTCTGCCCCATTAACCCCATCACCATTCTGTTCAAAGGAATGCATTTTATGAAGCGTTGCTGTATATTGGGTAAACTTCAAATAAAGGTTTGAGTTGTTTTAGCATTTGTTATTGTCCTTGATTTTCAAAATATCAGGAACACCTCTCAGTATTGTGTTAGTTTATATACAGTGGTGTCCATAAGTATGATCAACCTTTGTAAATCTGCTTGAGAAATTCAAGTTTCTCAAAGGTTTGATTTGTTTTGGCATTTGTAAGTGTCCTTGATTCTTAGTTTTAATTCATATGTATTGGGTGAATCTGGATGAAACTAATGCGGTATAATGGTGATTATAGATATACAATAATAGACAATATATATGTGATTGCCACACCTGTTGTGAACCTGTGTTTGGCCACAGACTCTCTGCTCTTCTCAGACGTGCACATGATTTTTATTTATTTTTTATTGTCTTTCACTTGTGTTTAAGTTCTCCTCAGCTAAGAAAGGCCAGGTTTTTTGTTCCTGTGGTTTCTATTGATTATTTGAATTATGATTTTAATATGAAAGAAAATTAAATCATTAATCAGTGTTTTTGGTTATTGATCATGTTTCAGCATCAATCTCAAACGTGCACGTAAAAAACCTGAGGAGCACGTGTAAGGGAAAAGATCAATTGTCTGTTTCATTGAACACATCATCACAAACCTGACAGAGCTCTGCCTCCCCCTGCAGGACAACAACACACACTGCAACTCAGACTGTGAGTGTGAGCTCCTGCAGCACAGCCGAGGTAAACTCTGGTTTTAATATCAGCTGTAATTTTCTTTTTTGTGTGTGTCAGACGCAATCCTCCGGTCTCTGATTACACCTGAACACATCATCACCACAGTTTAGCACCACATCATTGATAAGCGTTAGAGCGTCTGGGCTGTGTGATCAGAAGAGAGAGAGGGAGCGAGTGTGTTTAAAGGGGATGGAAGTAGCAAATGTGATTGGCCACAAGTGTCACATCCTCCAACACACCCACCTATTATACATGATAATTTATTCTCTCTAATCCCGCTCCTCATCCAAGTTAGGGTTGAATCAATTCATTCACAATCAGCTTCGGTTTCCCAGGAAAAATACTTGTCGAGTCGTGGGGTTTTATTGTTCGTGTACGTGTGTTTTTGTATGTTGAAGACACCCGAACATTAAAACTACCACACAGCTGTTACAGATGAAGCCTGACACCAAATATCTTTTGACTAAAAGAATGAATCACATGAGTGTGTTTTATTCATTTACCTCAAAGACAGTCAACTTTCAGGAACTGTTGACCTTCTAAAATAAATATTTCCTCATAATCCAAAGAATATGAAAGAATAACATGATAAACTCAGTCATGGCAGCAGATCCTCTGAAACATCCAAAACAGTTACACAAGTCAGGGATTGTCCAAAGTGACAGAATCTACAATACCAAGTTCCCTCTGTGTGTGTGTGTGTGTGTGTGTGTGTGTGTGTGTATGTGTGTATAGTCAGTGTTTCCTGTGGAGGATTAATAACACAAAGAGGAAATTTCATAATGAAAACACTGGATTCCTGGTTTCTTCCGCAGATCTTCCTGCATTTCCACCATGCTGATGGTGTCTACCTACTGCAGCAGGAGAACAGGTACACACACACACACACACACACACTGTCTTCCTTCAGTGCGCCCACTAGTGACCAAATGTGTGATGTAAAGGAATCTAGAACGAGAGATGAGCCCTCGCAGGCAGCAAGATTAATTATGCTTTACAACAACAATTCAAATTGGAATTTTGTGGAAGGTAAAATCCGTCTTAGATTTGTAGGTGGTTTTGGTTTTTTTTTGTCCAGGCTTTTCTTCCCTTCAGGGACAAAGAAAGACGTCACAGTCCTGCTTCAAATAAACTGGAACCAAATGTCTATTCTCTGGCTTTCGGCCATCTCTCACTTGTTTGATGCCGGGGAAGAAAAATACCCAGCGGCGACATTTTAGTATAACCACATGCACTTCCTGAGACGTGATACAACCCTTAACTACATCCATATTTCTTAACTCTGTAAGTTCAACTATTTCGCTAAATTGTTATCCAGTAAATAAGCCCTTACTTTATATCCTGACATTAAAACTTCAGTTCAGTCGCTTTGATTCTGACACAGCAACATTTAGACCTGACGATGGCACCAGATGAAAAGTTATTACAGTTCATCCTGAGGGCGACGCGAACGTCTGAACAGAGTTTCATGGCAACTAATCCAATCACTTAAAACACATTTCAATCTGACCCAAACATGTCAATCTCCTGGTGGCATAATAATAATATTGTTATTATTGTTGTTATTCTTATTATAACGATGATAAAACGTAATACCAGGCTTCTCTCCTTCTCCGGTGAAACCATCTGACATCAACGTTCATACGATGTGTTAAGTTACTATTTAATGATAATAACTACAGACCTCCTCTAACAGGTTCATCCAGCCATGAATGTAACTGAATTTAAAATATTGAATTCAAAATAATTAAAACACAGTCAGAAATACGAGACACGAAGAAGCTGAAATAACCGTGTAATTGTCCTCTACATCCTGCATCACATGTATCAGGTTTGTGCTGGTTAGATATTGATCCAGACATACGTCAGACAGAGTAATGTCATGACCAGCAGGAGGGGGCGGGGCCTGTCAGCACCTCGACTCCTCCTGGTGAAGACGGCCTCTTGGATGACGTTGATGGTCAGCGGCGACCTGCAAGGCTCCTCGCTGTAGCACATGCAGTCAAAGCTGTGGTCGAACCAGTTGATGTCGTCCTGTGAAAGGCCGCCGCTCACGGTGAGCGGGCCGCCGCGGCGCTGCCTCTGGATCCGGTACCGACGTGGGTCGAGGTGCAGGAAGACGTCGTCGTCCCAGCGCTTTCTCACACAGCGACCTCGGCCCTGGCAGAGCGCCTGGCTGCAGAGATGCGTGGCCGTTGAGACGTTCACGATGTACGGGTTCATGACTTGCTCCAGGTGACGTCGAGCGTCGAAGCAGGAGTCCTACAGGATTGTGGGATGTTGAGTCAGTCCGTTGTTTTTAAGTAAAGTTGCAAACAGACAAATAAATTTCAAACCTTCCCAGAAACTACAGAGTGACGTCACTTTGTACCTCAGTATCTGTGACGTTCATGTCGCCCCAGGAAACGACGCCAGCGGCGCCAAGAGCAGCGGCTTCTCCGATGGTGTTGACCAGATCAAACTGTGAAAATATGACAGCCAGCCAATCAGAGAAGAGCAGGAAATGGGCTCCAACACAGTCATGTGCATTGATAAACCCCAACAATGACGATCAAAACTAAAATAACCTTACGATAAATAACCAACATGAAAACTGTAAACTCTAACGAGGTTTTTTCTGACCTCTGACATGTAGTCGTCGATGCTGTCCTTGTACACTGGTCGGATGTAAGCGTAGACAGGGATGGAGTAGGAGCTGTTTGGGAGTGATGACACCCTAATGGCCTCCTGGATTCGATGGCGAACGAACATCCGGGCCTGTTGGGAGTCCCTGAGCGTCAGCTCCAGGTAGATGGAGGGAAAGAGCGCCGTGGAGTCTCTCCAGAGCCACAGCAGCTCATCGTTCCTGTCCTTCTCGATGGCAGGGCACTCTCCGGTGAAGCCTGCCATGTCTTGGTTGTAGTCGTAGTTGTAGCAGTCGGGGTACAAGTAGTAGCCCCAGAGTCTGTTGGGCCTCAGCCTCTTCCCGATGCGGATGGAGCGGAGGAAGTACCTCATGGCGGCGCGTTCAAACACAATCTTCGCCCGGTCTTCCGCCTCGTTGTCGGACAATGTCGCATTTTTCTTCTTGACTGTTTCGATGGAGATCTGACGGTAGATGTCTTTGCTGCCCCAGTTTCGGACCCACTGTGGCCTCCACTCCTCAAAGTCGAGCACAGCGAGGCCTGGCTGGTCACTGGGGATATAGTACTCGATGTCGTCCTCTGCCAGCTCGTGGTGCTCCTGAAGGTCTATCAGCTGCGGCAGACCCTCGTCATACATCTCCCCCGTGTCTTCGTCCACGTAGGGGAAGATGCCGAAGCGGTCAGTGTAGAATATGGAGATGCTCTGGTTGGTCGCCGTTTTCAGCGTGCTGCTGACAAAGTGGAAGTAGGAGAGGTCGAGGGGCATGGCAAAGCGGATGTCGCACAGCTCGGTCGGGGCGTTCCACATGAAGAGGAAGGGGTGACCGGGACGGATGGGAGGGTCCGTCCTGGGTAAGGCCCGGCCGGAGCTCAGCAAGGCCAACATGGTGATGAAGACGGAGAACTGCAGTTTGACTCGGTTCATTTTGGATCTGATCTGTGAGGGAAAGCAAACGCAAACATCGGAAAAATTAAGGTCCAAATAAGTTCCTTCTGTTTCTACTTTCAGAGTTGTAGCTCAAACTTTACTTTCTACTTTCGTCAAAGTTCTCACAACAACAAACTAATTGTCACCAGTTCAATTCAGTTCAGTAAATTTGAACACATATAAAGCTCTTATTACAGTCTCATGTTGTACTGACGATTTCTTCGAACTCACAGGACATTATTTTTAGCCATGCTAGCTAGTAGCTTTGTGGATGACGGTGTTGGTTGGTCGGTGACCATGGTAAATGTCATACCTGCTACACATCACAGCAGGTTAGCATTGTCGACCTCGCAGAGCTGCTAGCGTGGTGGTAGACTCTCAGTCCTGTTTCTACATTGAAGCTAATGAAAAAGAGCGTGAAACTGTGCAGAGCTGGAATCTTTACAGACGTAAAGGATTTGAAGCTGGTTGTATATGTGCAGAGAGGGTGATGGCCTGACACCTGTTGAGCAGCTTACCTGGTTCAACGTGAAGAGAGAGCAGATGTTTGAGGTGTTAGCAAAGATGAAAAAGCAGCAGGAAAGCACATTTTGAGTTTAAATGTTGCATTCTGACGTCGTCGTGGCAACAAATTTTGCATTTTTTCTTGTTATTTTTTTAAAGTGAAGCTGAATGAGATTCAGTAATTATGATTTTACCGTTTACACCTGTGTTTCTACCGACTTGTCAACATGTCGTCATCATCAGAAGCAGCTTGACCAAAGACCGAACACATCTACCCACTGAACTGAATTTCATATGGCTCATCAAACTGTGACTTAAAGATACTGCAGATGGTTTTTTTTAATCACGATAATGATACAAAATGTAGTGAAGGTTCATCAGACTATTTAACTATAAAACTGAATTCACCAATAAATAATATTATTAGTTGGGTAAATAAAGTCGAGTCAAAAGGAATAGACCTACAGCTTTAAATACTTTTTTTTAAAAAGCAAAAAGCTTAAATTTTTCCCTTTAATACCAATCAGTTGATAAATGAACATGAATTAAAATGTATTTTATTTTATTTTTTATTTTAATTTTTCAGTTTATCATTTACTAGTTTTACTTTGTTTCAGCATTTTTATTTTATTCATTGTTGTATTAGATAGATAGATAGATAGATAGATAGATAGATAGATAGATAGATAGATAGATAGATAGATAGATATTTTAGATACTTTATTTATCCACTAGGGGAAATTCATGTGTCCATTATAATAAAAACAGTTAATAACAAATGAACAATAATAATATTTATATTCCATTCCAAGTCCATTTCCTTCGGCGGAGGTGTTGTTGTGTTGTATAGCCTAATGGCAGTTATTATATTATTAACTTCACTTTTATTAATAAATTTGAGGTTAGAACAAAAGTATAAAACAGATTTACTTCTACACTCTTTTCAATTTAATTATTGAATCACTAGGATTAGTGTTATTTATTTATGTATTAATTTTATATTTCTGAATTGTAAACCTTTTATTACAATTTTATTGTATTTATTTTAAGAAAAGTTACTAGTACTAGTTTCAGTTCTCCATTTTCTCCAGTTTTTAAATTTCCCACAGCACCAACAAATGTATTTAATGAACAGTTATTTCTTAGTTTTGCCAGTTGTTTTAATTTTTTATTTTACAGCCCAAGTTAAGACATGGAGCTGGAAGGTAGCAGTGACACGGCACTAAATGTCCCGACTTCAGGAAGATTTATGTGTTTTTAATATCCTGAGGACCAAGAGCTGACTCAATAATGTTTTGGATTTTCCTTTGTTGCATAATAACAGATGAAATATTTCACGTCAGCTGCTTCAGACTGTGACCGTGTTGTTCTCATTTCGTGGCAGCAACGAACCAGCAACGAAACAAAGCTGCTGAATTTTTCCTGATAATCAAAAAGTGAAATGTCAGTGGGAACTACATTCCCCCTCCCTCACCCACCTGAGAAGCAGCAGCTCCAGCAGAGATTCTCTGTCAGGCAAATGCAACAGACTCAGCATTTAATTACTGGATTATTTAAAGACTGGGAAAAATATCAACTTCTGCTGTTTGAAAATGAAGAGATGATGTTGTGGAAATCTCCTTCTCCTTTACCACAGTCATGAACAGTTTATCAGCTACAGAGGGATTAATACGAAGTTACATGAGAGCACATGTATGATGGTATAAATCTTTCACTTTACAATAAGATTTTCCACCATGATGCGAATAGAGTAATAACAGTATTCTGGCCAAAAAAAACCAAAAAACATAACAGATAACACATTACCACCAAATAAAGTTAAACTAATAAACTCTTTAAACTTACTGTAACAGCCTGGAGACGATCTCAGTCAGCTGCCAGATCATAATCTCAGCTCTGATGTTTAATTACATGACCAAATATTTATATAAAAAATATCAAAAAGTGCAGAAGACCATCTACAACTGCTTTTAAGTCTCCCCTAATGTTAACATGACCACATGGTTTGTTTCACGTCACCTGTTTACCTATTTATTTTAAATGCATATGAAATGGGTTTAACATTTAAATGTAAGCTTTTCTTAATCAGGTTCATCTTATTGAGGTCAAGATTTATTTTTACAAGACAGACCTGAGAACAGCAGAGAGAGAGAGAGAGAGAGAGAGAGAGAGAGAGGAAGGCTGATGTAGCTCCACATTCAGAATCAATGACAATTAATCACTAAATAGATTCAAAGTTAAAAGTTTAAAATGCGTCTCAACACGTGAACTGACTTGACTGAGCTGCAGCTAGTTGGTCAGCAGCACACATGGCTGGTATTTGTTATTTATTTATTTATTTATTCATTTATGCGTGTTATTCACTTTCCCCCATCAGCCAACATCTGTGCAGATGCTGTGGTGTGATTCTGGCATCGGTGTCTGATAATATCGACTCTCTTGTTTCCATGAGGCTGAAAACACAAAGAGCAAATTGACACCAGACACGTTACAGATGCAACAGATTCACTTTGTTCTAATTATAGTTCACAGTCTCCCGCGGTTAAATCTGTGTGGGAGAAAACACTGTCTCATCTGCACTCTGGAGCATTTATACAGCCTATTATTTTACTGTCTTTTCTGATTGATTGATTGATTGATTGATTGATTGATTGATTGATTACACCTTCTTTCACCTGCTCTGCTGCCTGACCAACAGTATGGACTAACAGTATAAGACAGACTGTCTGCGCTGACAGTTTTACACTCTGCACAGTGTTAACATTAGTATCTTTATGAGGTCACAGGATCTGATGTGTAACTGCAGTATCTTTGTCTCCAGGCAGATTACATGCAACCGCTCAGCCTGACAGTTTTATGATTTCTGTGTTTTCTGAACTCGACCTCGGTAATGTTTAAGGTTAAACTTTTCGGAAAACACCAGTAAACCTTTGGACCCACATGAGACAGTTAAACGAGACGTCTTTAACCGAGCACCAACCTGCTTTGGGGTCCAACTTCCCGCCGTCCAAACTGCTCGCTCAGTGAGATCCTGAAATTACTACCTGTTGCTCGTTAACACTACCTTCACCCTCCTCTGGGAGTCTAAACAGCTGCTCTTTAAATAAGCCGCTACAGGAGCTTGAACACCTGTGGAAACTTGTCAGAGATTGGCAGCCCTCAGGTGTTCTGGTTTTCTCTGGGATGTCCTGATGTTTTCCTCGGCTGAGGGCGCGCTCCCTCGATCCTGCTCGGACAGAAGATATCTGAGGAAGCTCCGGGATGTGGACAATGTGTGGACACCCTGCCACTCATATTTGAGGCCTCTGTCCGGACACGCAGAGGAATGTGAGAGTGAGAGTTTGAACTTGGTCAGCTGTGGTTGGAAATGTACTGAGCTGAAGGAAATCCACCTGGTTTCATCATCAGAGCCATGAATCATATGAAGAGCAGGCTCTGCCGGTTGAATCACACGTTATCAACCTGTGCTGGAAAACAGAATAATATCAACTGGTTTTTCAACTGGATTTTATCAGGAAGTGTCTAAAGAGGTTTAACTCTGACTCAGCCAGAAGAATGACTTACTGTCAGTTCACACAAAATCACTAGAGTCACTGTAGCGAGTTGTTTTTCTTTTCTTTTAAAGATTGTTTAACTGGGTAGCAAATTTATGCAATCCATATTTTTCACATGGGCACCTCTGCGGGAAACTTTAGAAAACACTCTCTGAGAAGGACCACACAGTGTATTTCCACATATTAATTAATTAGGCCATTAATTCAAAAAATATGTTTCATGTCTTAATGCAAAGCAAAAAAATACATCTTTATCTTTCTGTCTGTGCTTGTGTGTTACACTTTATAGAATGGCCATTATATCCTCTTTGGCTTTTATTTTGAAATATTTACCCTTACTTCCGTTTCACCTGACTACCTTTCTTCAGTCTTCAGTTCATGAAGGAAAAATTGAAGAAAAAAGGAATTTGTAAACACCAGAATTGGACCGTTTCTTCAAATTTGATGTTCTTGTTTTTTGAAAAAAGAAAAAGAGCTCTGTTTTTGTTTGTGTATCATCAAATAATCCATAATTAATTTGTAATTTAAAAACATAAAAAACCAAAACATAAAAAACATTTTTGTTGTCAGAATCAAAACAATGAAAAACCAAAATCAAAATGGTCCGTTTTTGATTTTTTCAATTCCTTTTATCATTTTGTTTCATTTTAATTCTAAACAAAAAACTAAATGACGTGATCTGTTCGTTTTTATTTTTGCAAAAAAAAAGCCAGAAAACCAAAATTTTAAAAAATAGTCCAGTTTTGGTTTTTACAAATTCACTTTTTCATTTCACGTTGGCGAGAAACAGTAGAACGGTGGACAGACAGGAAGAGGAAGTGAAGTGTAAAAAAAGTCAAAATAAAAGCCAAGAGGACATAGAGGTGTAACATTAACAAGCACAGGATCTAAATACCAGGGTCATGTTAGAAGATGGATGTAAGAGTGAATGAATGAATGTGACACAGTCCGTCTTCAGATGCAGCCTTCGAACAGGAAGTCCCCCTGAGTTGAGACACAGCAGTGGTCATGTGATCTCCACCATTGTTGTTATGTGTTTTTCCTCTTCACTGATGTGTGGTGAACTTATAGAGCAAAAACAAATATGCTGAACTTTGACCCCAAGTTGAGATTTTGGTGCTTTTAACGCCTGGAATTGACGTGTGACATGTATCAGGATGCGTCACCGTTAGCTTGCAGGAAGGTGTGGAGATGCGTGACCTTTTGACTGATTTATTTTCTTCAGAACGAGGTCATGCCTTACAGGCATTTGCAACTGGCTGAGGTCTGAATCCCATGCGAGTCTGACCACGTCTCCCGGGAAAAGCTCGCTCAGCGTCGTAGCCTCCTCTTCAGGCTGTCCTTCATAAACTACATTTAAAAGCCACAGTGTCAACAACACCAGCCAGAGGTTTGAAAAACAACATTTTGAACCCTGGATGACAAATGATCACTCATGCACTCGTTCACTGTTCTCTATGTACGTTGACCGATCCTTGACCCCACCCTGCCCCGAAGCTCCCTATTCTTTCCCGCACATCAGCAGAATTAAGACAACAGCTCTTTTTTGATCAAATTGAGACATAATGTCTGAACATTATTCAGGTGTGCCTCTGCCACGACCTTGTTGTTGTACATGCTGTAGTTGTAACACACCCAAATGGAAAGGATCCATCACTAATGTAATTAATTGTAACAGAACATTTCTTGCTAAGACAAGTCAAAGTGTCTGTGGCGAGAGAGGTCTGATACTCCTGATACTGGTTTTGTGTTTCCTGCTCACCTCCGGCATCCGGCCAAAAAACCAGAAGTCGGCAACAGCAGCAGAACCAGGGCAGAGTTCAGTCCGATAAGGTCAAACAAAAGGTCAAACTACCTTCATACTTCGGTTTGATCCTTAATATTTTATTAAAATATTAAGTTCTGATGGTGTGACTGATGTTTCTAGTATTTCTCTTATCTCAGATTTGTCTTGTTGTCATGGGGGGGTTTGACTCGAACTTGTCTCAGACTTGTGGGCACATTGACTTTGACTTGTTTCGGACTCGTCAGTGTCGTAGACGATTTTACTCTGACCTGTCTGTGAAGAGTAATTTAGAGGACCAGTGTGTAGGATTTTAGCAGCATCTAGTGGTGAGGTTGCAGACTGCAACCAGCTGAATATCCCTCCCCTAGCACCACGTATTTATTTTGTTTGCCACGCCTCGTAAGTATCTAGAAGAATCTACGGTGGCCTTTGTCTCCCTCCTCTTAATAATATATTTTTTTGTGCAGTTTGTCAGTCAAACCAAAGAAAATGCAAAACATTGTTTTTGCAAAGCATTTATTAAGCCAAGTCAATTCAATTAAAATTGTTGTCTGATTGTGGAAAGAATAAACATTTTCTGTTTTTTAAATAAACACACATGGCTGCAGTAATCTAGACAGAGTTTAATGAAATTACAAATTGTTGTTTTAACTGCATGAATGACATGAAGATCATAATCAGCGGACACCTCTGGAGACATTTTACTTTCCTCTCTGATTAAACCCAGATGAGTTTGATTTTGGTCGGATGCACCAGATTTGGGGAACACCTCGACCCTGCGTAGCACTGACAGGTGAAGTTTTCAGCCCAGGCGTTGAGGTCGGTAGCGGAGGGTAGACCGATCGCCACGTACTTCCTGTTGGCCCGCAGGAGGCTGAAGTAGGCGGGGTTAAGGTGCAGGTAATGGGAGGAGTCGTACATCTTCCTGACGCAGCGGCCCTTCCCCTGGCACAGGACCTCGCTGCAGAGCATGGCGGCCGCCGTCACGTTAGCGATGTACGGGTTGAAGGTGGACGACAGGTACTCGGACAGAGACTGACAGGCAGCCTGCAGGGAGGGGGCGGGGTTTACAAGTGAAACATTTAACTTTAATATGACTAAAAAGTAAAAAGTTAAGTTAAAATATTAAAGTGCAAATAAAATGAAAAAATAGATCAAAATAAATAAATTAAAAGGGAGATTTTTGACGTATTTTTTCTTCCTTTCATTTATAACAAAATAAATAATAAATCTAAGAATGCTACTATATATAAAAATTCAGCCAGACAGTGATAGAATAAAACAGTGGGCTAAAGCTAAAAGCAAGTGGCAATATGTTTTTCACACATCTCATCAAGAGATAAGAAATAAGTTTGCGCCACAGCCATCACTTCCTCCTAAAACAGGAAACAGTCAGTTGAGTTATTTGCTAATTAACGTCTGTTCATCTGTGTTCCTGTTTTCAGACCCATGAGCGTTGCATGGAAGCGTGCTGCAAACACACACAGACACTTTAAAGGTCCTTAAACGACTGGGAGCCAACCAGTCCAACCAGTGATTAACCCTCAGGAGGCTGTGGTTACCTTGTTGTTGTAGTCTCTGGTTCCTCCCCAAATCACGACCCCCGAAGCTCCCAGAGCTGCAGACTCCCCGACAGTGCTCACCAGGTCCATCTGGAAGACAACGAAACGCACAGGAGATTTGTCAGGAGATTATAAATATTATAATTAATTATAAATATAATATGTGCGAAAATCCCATTTAAAACTGAAATATAAAGCAATTAGTTCTATTGTTAATTAGTATAACAGGCTCAACTCATGTAAACAATTCATGTTATTTAAATAACTAATTTTGTTACTTTTTTGTTTATTTTTAACTGCAGCTTGTTCATTATATCAGTATATTGGAAACATTTAGACATTTGCAGAATAACATGTTTGTTCCATGTGTTAATAATTATTGCATTTATGAACACATGATAATAGCAGTCACATGGACGGTAATCATAATGTAGGTTATTTATTTACTCAAGAAATAAACTGTACCCAAGATTAAAGCATCAGCTGCCAACAAGAAACCTAATTAACACAACTTCAACTCAACTCGATCAGTGGCCTGATAACAGAAGTTTCATAGGCCAAAAAAAATTGCCACACAAACGTTTTCTAGATGAGATGATTGACAGAAATAATAATTCGACATATCTCTTCAGCTGATTTGACAAATGTTAATTTAACTGCTTCGAGCAAACGACCTCAGCTTCTGTGTTGACGAGACAGATACGTGAGTCACTGGTGAGCAAAATTAACTCCCCCCAAGGACGCCACGTTATACTGAAGGAAGAGGGGAAACTAAATTGACATTCAGTCCAATTATCAGGCTCCTGAAATCTTAGAAGGACCTGAACTCGTCTAAATTGAAGAACCGAACGTTAGTTTTCAAGTAACATGACAAATCAGACTAACCAGACTCTGGAACTTCTGCGTCTGATCCCGGTACAGAGGCCTGGAGTAGACGTAGACTGGAACTGTATATGGACGTTTAGGCAGCGCCGCCACCCTCAGCGCCTCCTGGACACGGTTGCGGACGTACAGTGCGGCCCGGGGGGAGTTCCTCAGAGTCGGGTGGAGGTAGATGGAGGGGAAGAGGGCGGTGCTGCGCGCCCACAGCCACAGCATCTGGTTATTCTGCTTCTGGGTCTTCTTGGAGCACTTCCCCGTGTAGCCGGGCTTCTCCCAGCCGTAGTTGAAGCAGTCAGGGAACAGGTAGAAACCCCAGCGGCGGCTCGGACGCTCGCCGTTGCCCAGGCTGATGGTCCTCTCCATGAAGCGCCGACTGGCGTGCTGGAACTGGCTCTTGGCCAATTTGTAAATTTGTTTTGATGATAAAAAGGGGGCCACCTGCAGGGCGTGAGTGATAGACAGCCTCTGATAAATACGCTTCATTCCCCAGTTCTGCTCCCACAGGGGGCGCCAGGACTCCCAGTCGATGACAGCCAGCCCAGGAGAGGAATCCTGGGAGATGTGGTGATCTATCTGACTCTGGGCCTTGGCCAGATGCTCCGTCAGGTTGCCGTTTTGGGGGATCCCGCCTCGGTAGATCTTGCGCTTGATGGTGTCGACCATTGGGTAGAGGCCGAGGTGGTCCTGGTAGAAGATGGTGAGGAACTGACCGGGCGTGTCAGCAGGCGTGGTCACCGCCTGAAAGGCCTCGGTGTCCAGCGGAATGTGGAGTCTTCGACACTGGTCGGTGGGGGCGTTCCAAATGGCCACGAAGGGGTGGTCATGGATCAGCGGCGGCTCGGTATTTGGCAAGGCGACGCCGGTGGTGAAAGATATGATGATACAGAGGTTAATGCAGGACAGGAAGGGCGTGGCCATCATGACGGCTCTGGACAAATACAAGACAAAGACAAATAAACAAACAAGGCTCAGTCCATGATACCATCACCCTATCCACTCTGTATCCATGTACACATCCTCCGACATCCTCTGACTGTGCGTCAACACTGCTGCAGACTTGTGATTTTCCACTTCCTGTTAACATCAGTGCGAATATATATGCAGGAAAAATATACATTTCCTGATGACGACAACTTTTCAACCATCACTTTGTCGCAGCAAGTTTATTTGATTTGTCTAAATGGTCTCTACAAGTTCATGTCTTAATGTCAGTCTGCATCAGACCAGTTTGAGGGATGTCATGTGACTTACTGGTGAAAGGTCGTTGCAAGTATCTTAATAATTTAGAGCTAAATACCAGCTAATATTTTTGGAAAATTTGACAAAAGTTTCCAGGAAATTATCTGGAAAACACAGGACCTGTAAAAAAAAGCATTACCAAATGTTTTAATATTTGCAGATGATGCAGTCATATTCATTCTCTGCACCCTAGGTTTGGAATAACTCACTGTCTTCAAACGCCACATTCAAAACATGTTCCATGGGGAATATAACTGTTGTAGATTATCAAACTCCCTCCTCTGTAGTCATAGTGAATTAACATCATCCACATGTATGTGAATGATGTTAATTCATGTGTTAACTACTGTTCACAGTTAATGTATCTCAAGAGACTTCCTGGTTAATTCCTTCCTGGTAAAACCAAATAAATTAGTAAATTAATAAAATAACGGATTAGAATAATCTTCCAACTGTCAGCCTTGTGATGTCAAATCAAAACTCCACTGAATAAAGATAAAAAATTACACCTAGTATAAACTATTTCTTATTTCCCGAAGACTCAACATTTTGTTGTCACCTCATAATCTCAGTATCGCAAATCAGCACAAACTTTAAAACTCCGGTGACTCCAGAGTAAATCCAGTAATCTCTTACCTGACAGGTGATATCTGAGTTTTAAATAGTTTTACAGTATTTTCCATATTTTTTGCAACATGTCATCAGTTCCTACCTGCTGCTCTCTTTGGTGACCTGTGAAGGACTGTTCATTGTTTCTGAACTTCTCTGTTTTTTTGCTGCTTCATGTGTCGGAGGAAACTGTTTCACCACCGATCGATCATTATCTGGTCGATGACCTGATGTTTGGCCCCGACCCGTCGTTCAGGCTGTTGTTGGACAAGTTGGGGATTCAGGGCTCAGGTGTTTGCTGATAGGTTGTTGCATATGATTATATTATTGTATTTTATGATTCAGATCGCATATGGTGGGAAATATTGCAATATTCAATATTATCAAATATTGGCCCTTACCTAATATATGCATTACACTCTTTATTTTTTTGCATTTGTAGTTCATAAAAAAAGATGCATTTGCTTGTTTTCTTACACATCTATGTTTACAGGCACAAAAGAAGTCATTCATCTTTCATTTCATGAAATGAAATGAAAGATAATTCTAAAAATTTTGTACCATATTCCACATAATCATGGGTAAATTGATGGAATAACATTAATGTATTGATAGCTGCTTTTTGAAGGGTCTTTTTGTCCCTTAATAAAATGTCCAGTTTGATTTTAATAATATAAAATGACTCAGAACTCAAACCCTCTGAAGACTCGATTCTTCCCACATCCTTTATTCTGCTGCTGCCTTTATAAAAAGTGTTGTAGACTGTTTGATTTATATATTTATGTCTGTTGTGCCTGCTGTGGTGTTCAGAACCTCTTTGTAATTCATCGTCATTTATATGTAATTCTGAGAGGGTTGTGTTAACGCTGAAGATAGCTGTGACCTGGGTCCTGATGTCCCACCAAAAATATTGTTGTGGATCTGAGGTTTGACTCTTATTATTGGACCAGGTCCTGATATTCAGTTTTCAACACTTTCAGGACAAACTATGGGAGGAGTGGCTGCACTGCAGAACAGTATCTGCATTTTCTTATCATGAAACACGCTCATGTGTTTTTAGATGTGTGATGTTTCTGATGTGTCATTGTCGGTGAGAAAGCAGAGGCTGTAATATCTCCGTCCACACCTCTTCCTTTTTTTTCTGTCCTCAGTATTTGGACAGAAACCAGCCGGTAGACGATTCATGTCTCCAGGTTTGTTGCTGAGAAAAGAGTAGAGTGACTTTTAGGTTTACTTGAGGGATATATTTTACAAAGAACACTAAAACTTTCAGTGGAAGTTGTTGGCCTATTGATCCAACATGGCCGATCCCCTGAAATCCCCTCTTTATCTGCACAGATGAAAAATACAGAAACTCAAGTGTACTGAAGAAAAGTCTTTATTTGTAGTGCATTTACATTCAGGTAACATTTTCCATGTGTTGCATAGTCCTTGTTGCATATTTGGTAACTAACTGGAAGCACCGACAAACCTGTAAGAACACTTTATCTGGACTCGGATGAGTTCGGGTTTGGTCCTTGTCAGGTTTTAAAAAGACTTTTCAGGCTCATAAAAAATCTCTTGTGTTTTTCGCAGGAGATGAGACTGTTGACATTTTATTTACTGCTCTATGGCAAGAAGTCGGCGTTAAAGAGCCATAAAACCACAGACAGCTGCTGAGTCATGTATTCAGATACAGTATGTGCCATATTTTACATCCTGTTCAGTGTTTTCTCATAACTACAGTACTTTACATCAGCTTCAGAGACGGTAGCCGTTTATCAGCCACACTGAGATGAAATAAAATCAAAAAATTAAACCCAGCCTGTTTTTCTGATTCCTCCAAACTCTCCAAACCTTTTTTTTTTAGCGTAATGAACTCAACAAAAATGAAAGAAATGATACAGATACATGATATTTTGAAAACAATAGCATCCACAACATGTTTCCTGACAAGCTGTGCTTCAAGAGTGTAATGTAAGCAGCAGTATAAAAAATACACAATTTATATGATAAGTGAAATAACAGCTTATTGTTGAGAAAAGCAATGGGCTTCAAAAAGTAATTCATTAATGATGTTTTCAATAATACCACAAACCAACAAACCAAGCGTCAGATCTTAGTGATTATCTTTCTACTGGCTGTCTGGTCGTATTACCGCCCTTTGGTTTCCACTGAAAGACTTGACTGATGTGTCTCCAAAAACGTTCCAGGAAGAACTAATGCAGTTGTTGGCCAAAGAAGCAGTGCAGAGTGTTGCAGAAGTCAAATACACTTCAACTGGTTGAACTGAACGACAATCAACCAAAACCTCCATCTGTTGACATGCCAAACCTCTGTGTCACGTAAAGTGCCAATCACACTTCTTAAAGGTTCTGTCAATGAGATTTTAAACAACAATATAGCAGCAAATAACTATTTTCTATGTAAAGATATAGTGGAGTAATGGCGTCCTGAGCAGAGAACAAAGTCACACCCCCTCTGTGTGTTTTTTAATCGAATTTTGTCTGCATGGTCTTTGTTTTGGTAGCACGTGCGTGTGCATGTTAGTGCACATACGTGTGCATGTTAGTGCATGTGAATCCCTCCTGTTAAACCATTGGTCCTCCTCACATTTATAAACACACAGGCTTGCGGCCCATAAAGTTTAAAGCTGGACTTTTTACCTTTTTTACCTGCTCCATCAGTGTCATTCACGCAGCCAGCCACAGTGGAGAAGTCCAAAGCTGAGTTTCTTTCCCAGTCTGACCATAGAGCCAATACTGGTCCGGCTTTACTGAGATGGACAACTCTATGATGTGTTGGGCAAATGTTGCTATCGCTAGCTGGCTAACTGTCAGCACTGCAGTGGAGCATATCAGTGTGTGGGATAGTGGTTGTGGCTAGATTTTTTTTTTTATTGGCTTTACACAGGGTAACTTTATTCAGTTATTCAGCTCCTTGTTGTGGTCTAGTGTGACATCTACTGGCAGTGATGGTGGTTTACAGAACCTTTAGCAAGGAAGCATGTTTAGTTTTGTCTAGGGTTCATGTTTCTGGCTTTAAGTGAAATATCTTTTTGATTTTCTGCCTTGAAAGATTGAATCATCATAACTTGCTTCATGACCAAACAGCTGCAAAACTGACATTGCTACTAGTCGCAGCTGTACTGTTTATTGCTAATTAGCGAATATTAGCATGCTAACATACTAAATTATGATTGTAAACATGGTAAACATTATACCTCAACATTAACCTGTTAGTGTTCATCCAGGGTTCAAGTCTGCGTCCATCTTAAATCAAAAATATTACACTGTGTGTGGAAAAGTAAAATCTGTACAAAGCTGTGCATCATACGACTGTCTTTACTAACGATAAGTTCAACAGGAGCATCAACAACATCATGTGAAAGCTGAAGCCGGTTCGGGGCGCTGCACTCTCCCCAGCTTCCCATCGTTCATCCTGCTCATCCTCCCACTCCGTCCTCTTCCTCTCCTGCTCGTCCTCCTCACCCTCCCTCCACGGCCCGTCGTCCTCCTTCACTTTGTTGATGCTGTCGCAGCTATCGCCCTCGTGGCCTTCGTAGCAGTGGCAGCGAAACCTCTCGGTCAGCAGCTGCAGTTCGTGTTGAGAGTGCCACCCGGTGACGGCAAAGTCCCCGTTGCCAGCGGGCCGGATGCGGTAGCTGTTGGCGCTCAGGTGGAGGTAATGGCGGGCACGGGGGTCCCGGCGGATGCAGCGGCCGTTCCCTTGGCACAGGAAGTCGCTGCAGACCTCAGCGGCTCGCGTCACGTTGATGATGTACTGACCCAGGCGGTGGCTCAGGAAGGACTTCACCTTGGTGCAGTTAGGCTGTGGAAACAAGACAGCGGAGGTTGGCAGCTGTGTAGTAACAGTTCAACACCTTGTGATGTCACTGGGTTTTTCTGCCCCCTAGTGGTCAACATTATTGAAGCTTTAACAGTTGCCCCAGATCCAGTGTTTGGAATCAGGTTTGGGAGATAACTAATTACCCATACTAATCTGAAACAGTGAGTTTTGAGAGATTGGGTGCACAAGAGAGGGGTGACAGCCGTGCATAAGAGCTTGCAAATTGCAAAACAGATTTTTTAAATTAGGTCCATGCACGGACGCTCCCTGAGATCCTGGTGGGTCTGACTGTCAGATCCTGTTTAGATGAACACAACAGGCCATAAAAACACGCACTATACTTTTCAAAATGTCAGAGTGGTTTCTTAACACGCAGCGACCACATGATGTCAACTTTCTATTGTCTGACTATTTACAGGGGCGGTTTGTCTTGAGTCCAAAACAAATCAAAAACCTTGAGAAAAGAATGTTTTTCAAACTACACAGTCAGACTTTGACTGACTCAACAGGACAAATTACATCCCAAAAACAGAAGTTTGACCTCAGATCTTCAGCCAAAACAACACATACTATCTGTATTCAAATGTTCTGTGCAGCCAGCACATCGTTTTTACAGAAAGTAAGACGGTAAAGATTTTTTTTTGTTGTGCCTGATTATAGGACACCCACCCTCGATGCGGTCAAGTTCAGGTCACCCCAGATGACGAATCCAGCAGCTCCCAGAGCGGCGCTCTCCCCGATGGTGTGGATCAAGTCTTTCTGCAGGAAACATATAGGTACAGACGTCACATCTCATGGTCACAGTGACACAAATTAAATATCAAACATACTGAAACGACAGAAGCACAGTGAACATTCAAGGAGGAGGCAGATATTTGCTTTACAAACTTTTACCTCTAAGTTAAAAACATTTGTTGAGGATTTTAGAAAGTGAGCAGTGTAAGAACAAGAAAGAATTGCTCTTCAAAATGCATCTTTACTATCACATGGCAGATTTTTTTCATTCAATGCAATGAATTTGTAAATATATTTGATGTGAAAAGTGAGAGTAATCATGTGGAGCAAAGAGCCACAAGATGGCGCTGCTAATCCAGATCGAGATCAAGTGAAAAAGAACCTTAATATTTCACTATGTTTTGAGTTTTGAGGTTGGCTAAAATACATCCGCACATATATTTTAAATCTTATTTCTAGGAGTCCTCACTCAATCTGCAGACCAGAAAAAAGTCCCTCTTGTTTCACTGACAGTGATGAAGTTTCAGTTTAACAAGGAAACCACTGCTCTCTAAGTTTGTATTTGGGACTCTGAGCTGCTTTTCTGTGAATCGCCACAAGATGGCAGTAGTGAATAAATTCATACATTAACTCTCAAACAGACACTGTTACAGTGAGAAGTACATCATTATGGCAGATATTTGTATACGCTGCGGTTTACGAAGCTTCTCCACAGTATTCTCATCTCAGAATGAAAAGCTTCCTATAATATTTCAAATGAGTGGGAAGTGACTGAAGGTTTGGGAGTTCTGTATTGTTATTTGATTTATTTATTTTTCTGTGTTATTACAGGTTTTGATTTTCTCCTCAGGATTTTAACCAAAACCATCAGAGTCACTGGTTTCCAAAGAATCCAGAGACGATTGTTTATAATTAAAGGTTTCAGTCAAAGCCCATTCTGACATTTCACTTGTAGACACAAATAGAAGAGTCATTAGGATTTTGAATGTTGTATTAGCAGTTCTTTGTTGATAAAGTAGTTTGTGTGATGACCACTGAAACACAAACTGTAGCACTGAAACTGAAACCCTGATCAGGTCTGGAGCTAACAGTGATCTGGTCTGAGCCCTGAACAACCAGGCAAGTTATCCTTGGTGGGATTATGGACGTTTTCCACTCATTGTTTTTACAGTTTTAGACACAACAACAACTTTTCATGTTGATTGTCTCATAAACTCTCAGTCATCATGGTCGTTTTCTTTCCTCCGCCTTTCTGCACAGAAGTGTTTATGATGGTTACGACCTAAAGCTAGTCTTTCCCAAACATTGCTCACCAGTCTTCAGCGCTCTGTTGCTCATGGTGCCAATAACATCCCGCGGACTTGTGAGGGATAACTAATAGTGCTGGCAAAAAAATGAACCAACAATTTCTGCTGCTCTATTTTCAGCGTGTACTTCCAGGAAATAACCACAGCCTTGAACTCTGAGTCAAAAACTTTCTTCTTTGAGGTTGTGCAGCAGCGGACATACTTGACATTGCATTACTAACTCCTCCTGGATTTAGTCTTCCCTTAAGGTCTTTCTGTTACTGCATAATCATTACCTGTCTTCTATTCCATCTAAGAACCAAAGAATCAACACATCCTGCTGCTGTACACCCTCTGTGTTCCTGAAAAGTGCAACAACAACTCAAAAAAACAAAAACCCTTTTAAAGTGAGATACATTTAGAGGTACAATTACAGGTAACAATATCATTTCCCGGCACTACTAACTGATGGTGCATCTGGGACAAAGGTCTAGGTCAAATTTTTCACAATTATGATATGGTGATTCTTGGGGACACTAATTTTTCCAGGGAAAAATACTGTCTTTGTGCAGACAGCATCAGTACAGTTACTGGTTCATAACTGTGAAATGAACAACTCTTATCAAACATCATGAAACACTAAAGTTTTAGTGACATGAAAGGGAAGGTGATTGCTGTTAGCTCCGACGTAACTATGTAAAAGGAGTTCAGAGGAGCACGAGTACAGTGGCAACGAGAGAGCCGTCCAATTACAGCTCAGTATGTAAATCATGTGCTAAATACTGAACACAATATAAACTTAGTATCTTACTGCGGTGAGGAAGGACAGGGGCTCGTCTCTGTATCCCAGCCTCATGTACACATAGGTGGGGAGGTCGTACTCCTTGGAGGTCAGCGAGGCGACGCGGAGCGACTCTCTGATCCTGTGCTGGGAGAAGTGCAGGTTGCTGATGCTGTTGGTGTGACTTTTCCTGATCGCCACGGAGGGAAAAAGCGCCGTGCTGCTGTTCCACAGCCACAGCAACTCGTCGTTCCTCAGCCTCTCCAGCAGGGGGCAGAAGCCCGTGTAGTTCTGCTCGTGCAGGTTGTAGTTGTGGCAGTCAGGGTAGAGGTAGAAACCCCAGAGGGCATTGGGGCGAAGACGCGTCCCCAACTGAATAGTCTTCTGCATGAACGCCTTGGCACTTTTCTCGAACCGCCGGCGTGCCAGCTCCTCCACCTGCGCCGCCGTCACGTTCACGTATGCCTTGGCGGTCAGTTCCTTCGACTTTTGCCGGTAAATGTCCTTCTTGTGCCAGTTACGATTCCACTGAGGCCGCCAGAACTCCCAGTCGATGACAGCCAGGCCGCGGAAGTCCTCTGCAGGGATGAAGTGGTTGATGTCCTGGTAGGCCTTGAACAGGTGCAGGTCCAGGCTGCTGTTCTGCGGCAGACCGCCATTCACAGGAGCGCCCTGGTGGTTGTAGTGAGGGTAGTAGCCCAGCCGGTTGGCGTAGAAGATGGTGACATTCTGGCCTGTCCAATCAGCACGCGGGCTCCCGTGGATGTGGAAGAGACGGTCCAGGTTGATGGTGACCTTGTACTTAATGGCGCACATGTCAAGCGGAGCGTTCCACGCCGCGATGAAGGGCTTCCGGCTGATCAGGGGCAGCCTGGCAGGTTTCTGACCGAAGGCGGTATGGAAGAGCAGAAACAGCCAGGAGCAGGTGAGGGCTACAGGTACGACGTGGTGGGAGGAGGATGCCCCGCCCACTGGCACAGCAGGCATCCTGGGGTTCAGGAGGAGCAGCTGTCAATCATCCTGAAGACGAAGAAGGAGAAGAGAAAACAAAAATTTTAACAGTAAATTGGTATAACTGACTTTTTCTCTCATGGCTGCTGCAGCTGAAGAGATGTTACATAAACCTTTTATTTCATTCAGTCTGCGGTTTCTCTCTCTCTGTCTGTCTGTAATGTATCTCATCACATGTTTGGTACAGACGTTTCCTTTCGCACCGCCATTAGTAGAAAATATAAATCCTACAGTGGAGATATCAGTGTGAAATGTTTCCGCTCGTCTCTTCACCTCCCTCTGACCTTCTCACTGTTTTTATATTGTTCCTGCTCACTGAGTTTATGGAGGGCACAGTGTGATGTGCTCAACGGCTCCTCGTCCGCAACAGCTGCCATATAAATAAACGTCTTTTTTCTTTTTCACTGTTC
Organism: Seriola lalandi dorsalis; assembly: GCF_002814215.2. Lineage (NCBI taxonomy): Eukaryota > Metazoa > Chordata > Actinopteri > Carangiformes > Carangidae > Seriola > Seriola lalandi. The sequence goes on along the minus strand of NW_019525167.1, from coordinate 351,498 downwards.
TCTCCGTTTGTGAGCGTTACAGCACAACAGTGGATCATGAAAGTTTTATCGTTTGCTTTTACATGTGATGAGCTGAGCTGCTTTTCCATCTTTATATATGAAAACAACTGGGACGTATTCGGCAAAGCTGACAGTCTAAGCAACCTCAAACTGAAACTAAGTCCTCATTTATGTGGCAGCTGATGGATTTGTGTTCAGGAGTCCTTGGAGATCCACAACATGATGCATGGAGATGCTCTGAGCCTCTCTTCTGATTGGCTGACTGTTTTGTGAGTGATCCAATAAAAATATAATAGATTTCAGTTAAAAACACTCAGAGAAACCTAATCCTGCAAGGTTTGGATGGTGGGTCCAGGTGGGCGGGGCTTGGTGACTGCTTTGTTGTGACATCACAAAGTTCCAGAAGTCCTGACGGCTGGTTTTAAGGCTCAGTTTCTGAATACAGGCTGTGTGCATTTCTCTGTGGACTGAGGCTTTGATACTTTCACAGTATTAATATAGAAGCTAGAGCTGATCTATAATCACACTACACATGGACACAGACCTTTAGACTGGATGGGACCTTTGGGACCTGGATGGGGATTTTAATGACTCCGTGACCTTTCTTTCGGCACACCCAGGTATCCTGGTTCCTCTGAATCATTGCACACACCTCTGATTTGTTGAGAGATTCAAAATAGGCTCAGTCTTGTGCTGTGCACTGTGACGACTGTTTGGTTGGAGAAACAATGACTGGATGTCCCTGAAATTAGCTGTGGATATTTTCTGCTTCCTGAATATTTATAGTGAGCTCACAACTTTTCCTGTTGTGTCGCCATCAGGACCAACGTTCATACTGGCACTCTAATGAACTCTGCAGCCTCTCGCAAGAATGTAGTTGAATTAATTTATAACAATGTAATTCATTAATTTCTTCCCTGATTGTTTTTCTATTAATTATTTAATAATTGTTTTATTTCAGTGTTTATTGAACCCACATTGGTTCTTTTTTTTCAGGATGACTTTCAGTGCATCTTGCATGAATTTAAGTGTTTGAATTTTTTCTCCCAACCGCTGCCGTCCTCAGAGACATAAATAGCTCTTGGCTCGTTTCCATGGCACGAAGGGGTCAGAGGTCACAGAGAGGAAATCAGCTGACACCCAGGGTTTGTACACGAGGACTTCAGCCATATAGACTGCTGCTTCCTCTGACCAGAGATGAAGCCTCAGGCCACAATCACAGGCCTTCCTGCCAAATGTCTGAGTGAGGTTCGGTGTTTGCTGAGTCTCTGCGTCCCATAAACAGCTGCTCGAGCCAAACATCCGGTCACAGAGCACACAGACGAAATTCAGAAGTCTGGATTTGTTTTCAGCCTAGTTTATTTATCACCCCGTCAGCCATGTGTTAATATCCAAACACCAAGTTTTGACGTCACTGGTCGACTTGTCATTCGAGGTGTCGATCTATATCTTACCTGATTTTTGATCTGACGGCAAAGGCATTAGTTTGTGTACAAACAAAGTATTTGGTGGCAGTACTCTTGAAGTACCGTGCAGCATTTTCATTTGGTTCCCATCGTTTCTTTTCCCCTCTCAGTTATGTTGGTTTGGAATCAAAGTCTTTTCCTTCTCTTTATGTTCCTGCCAGTTTCTCCCTGTAGGTTTGGAAATAATTTGACTGTTGCGTTTTACGGAGAACGGATCATTTTTCAAAGTGCGGCGCTGCAGTGAATGTATGGATACGATGCTGGTTAGTGGTGTGTCTGTTCGCTCTGAAACCGCTTCCATCTGAAGCCTGGCAGGCAGCAGAGCACACATGATTAGATGATAGGAATGTTTCTGATTATGTTTTACATCTCGAAAACATCTTGGCCCCCGATTTAATTTTCTCATTTCTCTTTGTAGTTCGATTCCTGAGAGTTTGAAATCTGTGAGCTCTACTTACAGCTGATATCAGTGCGTGACATCTCTCTCCTGCTACATTAGCTCTCTGAATACCGTCATAGATCAGTGTTTGCTGATAAGAACCTATCAGTATGCAACATTGATTAGGACGCATGGGCTTGTGCACCTCTGTAAAGATTTCAGCTTCATTCAAGCATCAAATGATCTGAACAGGCGTCTGAAAGACCTTGAAATGAGAGACTGCATGTTTCCAACTTATGTCAGCGTTATCACAGTGTGACTGATAATATTGATCTATATGTGCTGTGAATGTTGTTATCTTGCTGGTCATATGACTGATCCATCACCTCTGTGGTTTGGTGAAGTTCAGGCAACTAAAACAATTTGTTTCAAGATGCAGTCCGCCGCCTTGTTGCACATCAATGATTTCCAGTTGATTTCCAGCCATTGATGCGCTTTAACTCTCCTAGAATCGGCTGTTTCTGTGTGTTTATGGCATCATTCACATCTTGCAGTGTTGTGTGATTCGTCCAGAGTTGTATGTAAAGCTGCTGGGCCACAATCCTTCATGTGAAGCACAAATGAAGCACAAGCCATTTAAATCTAGTTCTCTACACCTGTACTTCCAACGAGATAGGGTTAGCGTTACTTTCATTACCACAAGTGGGGCTACAACTAACGAACGTCTTCAAATAGATTGATTTGATTGATTTATCTGACAAAAAGTCAAAGAAATGGGAAGGCCTTGACTCATTTTCTGTCGATCCACCAACTGATCACTCGACTAATACTGTTCAGGCGAGGACGGTCTGAAAAAAGCCTCAAACTGTAGATGGTCTGATTGTGGTGCAGCGTAAAGGAGCCTGAGTTTCTTTGGTCTGGGTTCACCTGGAAGGCTTCAGTCGATGGAGGGAGCAGCCTCAGATTTAAACCCACTGGAGTTCGTGCCTAACGTTTGGCTTTGTGTCAAAGTGAATTATTTAACCAGAGGGTCTTGGAGCCGCGGGCCGGTCTGGCATCGATTAAGATAAGAGTTTGTTGATGTCTGTGGTTCTTGTGAAATGGCTCCACTCGTTCAACAAATACAAGAAAGAAAGAGAGAGAAAGAGAGAGAGTGACGTCTAATTTCCAGTGTCTCTGTTGGAAAACTGGTTTGAATTTGAGCCACAGATGACAGCGTCTGAAGTTCCTCCGACGGTTCTCCGACCTCTCCGCAGCATCCCTGAACCAGACGATGATGCGGGGCAAAGGTCAAGAGGCCTTGAGATGCAAGACAGGAACTTGGCATGTGTAACTCTGCACAGCTGACAAAAGCTCAAAACTTATGATCTCCTATCTGTGAGTTCATGCAAGGACTGAAGCAACGCCAGTTTTTTTAGAGAGAGGCTCAGAGCCTCCTCTCTTCTGATTGGCTCACCGACCTGTTGTTACTAGAGCTGCAGAGAGAAGCCTGAGAGAGGAGATGTAAAACTACACTGAGATGGTTTTTGGTTCTTAAAACCACAAATATATCTTCTTATGGATCAACACTTCAAAATAAAACACAGGAGAAGATGAAATCTTGGGACCTTTTTCAGTTTTCATTTCTAAAGGCGAGTGCTGCTGATTTATCTTAGAATAAAGTAAACTCCAGGAACAGGCTTCATTTTCTTCAAACAGAAGGATGAGAGAAATGTGAGATGAGAGACTGCGTCCGAATAACAGTGTCAGTCGTGGTGATGTGCTACAGCTCATCGTCTCTATCTCAGCAGAGTGTAACTGTCCAGAAAGAGCCTAACGACTGTGCAGTAAAGAGTTTCATCAGACCAGGAGTCGCCTCAACACACATGCGATGCTTCAGCTGAAAAATGAACCATGAAAACCCTCCGAGCTCTCTTCCGTTGCGGGGTAACACGACTCTGCATCAGGACTTTTCCATGAATCACACACGAAGCTGGTCGAACCATGTCAACCAGAGCAAAGAGAAGCATTTCAGCAAATATTCCTGATGACTGGAGTGTGGTCACGATTCATGTTCCACACACGAGAGACCCGAAAACAAAAAAACGCCTGGAGAACAGGAACCACCGAGGCTGAAATCTTTTCCACTCAGCTGAGCCAGAGCTAATCCAGAGCCCTGTGAGCACCGAGGCTCCAGGAATCACCCTGTTTGTCAGACGGAGAAAACAGACGCATGACCTCAGAGGAAGACAGAGGACACAACTAGTGGAGATGAAAATGTGGATCTTTGTTTTCATCTCGATATCAGAGCTCTGAACTTTCACAGAAACTTCCTGTCCGTTTGTTTGGCCACTGCTGAGGATTTTCGCTTTGAATGTTTAAGCTTTTTTTTTAATAATCTTTGAAGTTTTTCATATGAGATTAGTAAATCTCAAGACATGACCAAAATCAAAAGGAATTTCAGCCACGAAATGTTCTTTTTTGGCACAAGTCAACCGCTGGTACATACAGTAAATACAGCGTGAATCAGAGCTGGAGCGATACTGGATTTTTGTGGCAGATACCAACATCAATATTAAGTTAAAAAGTTTAAAAAATCCAGAAACAAACTATTGTCTCATATTTGTTTTCTTACGTAAACACATACCGTAACATTCACATTGTTTATCATTTAATTCAAAATTTTCTATTTGTACAATTTTTTTAACTTCATGCACAAGTTATTACCGACCTTGGGACCTCGGGGGCCCCATCATTTAACACTGTGAAAGGGGCCCCTCTGCATAGCGAGTACTTTTACTGAGGACACTTTATTTTACTGATAAAACTTGGACATGTACTTTTACTCAAGTAGAATTTGGAGCTTTATTACTAAAGAAAATGATCTGAACACTTGTACTGATCTGGCTCCACTGTGAATCAATGTTTCATTAAATTGATTAGGAAACTAAAGTTACACAATGTACTTTTTTTTTTTTTAACAATTATTAACTATTATTTAATAAATCATTCACAAACTTTTCTGCATTTTCTTAATTAACACAATTGTTACTTAGATTTCTCTCAGAATTATTTCTAATATTAAACAAAAAAAGGCTAAAACGTTTAAAATAATGTATAGATGTGTAAAATACAGATTCCCTGTGAGGTTCAACAAGCACAAAGCTTTAGTTTGACTTCTGACATGATTCTCCACATCATCATTACACCTCATGTTGTTCTGGTTTTATCTCCAGTCACCAGAGTTCACAGAGGACACACCTGAACTTCAGTTCATCTTTTCTCACGTCTCGTCTTGCCGCAGAGCTTAAATGCACAATCCTGAAATCCTCTCAGCTGATCGAGACTCCCAGCCTCCGCTTTTGATCTTTAACCTCAGACACATTAACCCTCTGTCTCTCTCTCTCTCTCTCTCTCTCTTCTCTGTGGAGGGCAGACTGAAAAACAACACACTCCCATAAACAGTAAAGACCTTTTTATAGCCGGCTGTGATGAACTTTTAAATCCTTGATGCTCCTCGAAAACTGTGACCTCCCTCGTCTCTGACTGTTTACTGTCAGTTGTCGGGAGTCAGAGCGTCTGCTGAAGGACTGAAACTCTACCTGAATGAGACCTTTTAAAGTTCCCGATACAACTGACGTGACGTGCAGCTTTTTAACAAAACGTTAGCACCTCTGAGAGACTTAAAGAAATGTCCTGCTGTGCGTCCGAGGGGGGGTTGTTAAGAGTGAGCCAACATTCCTGGCATGGCAAGGGCACTACCCCCCCATCCTGCTCCTCCTCCTCCTCCTCCTCCTCACCCTTCCTGCATCACCCAAAACAGACGCTCAAGCTGCGCTGTAACACCCAGGGTCGCCGCCTCCCTCAGGGTTTAAAAATACACTTTATCTTCCTCTTTGTGCAGAAAAACTAAAGCTGCAGGAAAGAAACTTGATTTGTTTTTTGTTTTGCCTTCTAAAAATGAAACAGTTTTCTGTACCTGACTTTTAACAGCTCACCTGTAGATGCTGCATATCGACCTATAATTAGCAGTCCGGGGGAAGGTGGGGGTCTTCTCTTCTCCGGGGTCACCGCAGGGGTCATGGTGGCCCTCAGCACCGTACGTCCATCAGGCCTGCATTCATTCTGTCAGTCTGAAACACAAGCCACTCATCCACACTTATATACAGGCTCGGGGAGGAGAAGAGAGGGAGGGAGAGAGCGTCACCACCACAACACAGCGATTAGAGAGCGGGGGGGGGGGGGGGGGGGGGGGCGAGAGACATAGAGACACACAGCGAAAGAGAGAGAGAGAGAAAGGTTTTAAATCCCTGCGAGTTATTTGCTGAGCTCCTCTGAGGTCTGATCCTCTCTCTGGAAGAAAAGTCCCAACTCGTCCACTTCAGTCAGACAAGAAACTGTTGTCAACAATCACTGTGCATGCATGTGTGTGTGTGTGTGTGTGTGTGTGTGTGTGTGCATGCATGTGTGTGTGTGTTAAAAATTGACTTTAAATATAAAACTTTCTCTATGATTCAGTCCAGGAAAAGTTCCTAAGTTACTTTATTTTAGATTTTTAAGTCTTTAATTCATTTTTTATTTGGTTAATTAGTTAATAAAGAATATATATTTAAAATGTCTGGATCTGCAATCCAGTAAATATCATAAATGTATTCAAATGTTTTCAGCAAGAGAGAAAAGCGACTCAAGTGGACGTGAGGAGATCTGAATTTGCTCAAGAATTCTGTTCTAAAAAATAAAGTTAAAATTTTTATTCCAGCCTTTTATACATTTCTGTCCTGAACAAAGAAACATTACTCTATAACATGTTCATAAAGAGGGAGAGGACTGTGTGGCTTGTTGTTAAAGAAAACTGATTGGTGCCTTTCTCGATAGCTAATCTGTGAAGCGTTTTGCTATCGCTACATAGCTAATGTTAGCATTAGCAGCTGTTTACTTACCAGTCTAGAAGAAAAGTTGCGAGTTCAGGATCCAACTTCACTCCTTTGAGCTGCTGGAGCGTCTCCAGAGGTGGAAAGCAACACCAATGTTAACTCTTTTCTTCTACTGAAGTTAGCACGCTAACCAGCTAGCCCCGGCTCATCTCATCACTTCCCGATAGCGGCTCACTGTAGCCTCCAATGTGCTCATCAGGACGTATCATAACCTCTTCTCTTGTAAACCAAACAATGGCCGAAGCTCTTGTCAAGCAACATTCACCACCACGCGAGACATTACGTTCAGTGGCAGAAAAAACGTACAAATAGCTCCTTTAACCTCCTTTGAATATAACTTCTTAGGGCACCTTTAATGAAGAGGCTTTTTGACCATGAAACCTGTGTTTTACGTGTATTATGTAACTTCTGCTTTCAGAAGAGAAGAGTTTTTTTGGATTTAGAGGAGCTATAAGAAACCGTATAAAGCATCAGAACCAGCGATATAAGGAATATATGCAAGAGATGCTGCATTTCTTGTGCATTTTTCTTTGTTTTTTTTTTTGCTGAGAAATCATCAGGGTGTCAGAAGTGTAACTCTGAGTTAACCAGTATCTTCATCTCCATGTGTTTCTCTGTGCTCGCTCTCTCTCTCTCTCTCTCCTCGGCGCTGCAGAGTGTCGCTGTGCTGATTAAATGACATTACATGTGGACCCAGCACTTTAAACCCAGCCCGGGCCGAGATTCCAGTGGTTCACCACACATATTTACAACCAGAAGACAAAAGTCACAGTGAACCCGATCCCTGCGAGTCCCTCTGGTAAATATACACATGGATTTTCCCTCTTTCTAACTGTGTGTTTTCATGCTAAATAAATATGTCACAACTTAAACAGCCTTTCACAGAGATTTCAATCTGTGTTTTTTTTTTTAATGGTACACGACAGTGTTGGATTATGGGAGAATATATTATTATGGGAGAAACCCGACTCAGTAAAACTTCTCTTACCTATAATTAAAATATTAACATCTTAGATCCTCTGTGTTCATTAATTATGAGCTTTGAACATCAGACAGCATGTTTCCGTGCTCGGAGGGCTTCAGTGGAGCAGATCTAAAAATAGGAAAATTGTCCCTTAAGAGGTTTGTATTTTTTTGTGTGTAATGAGATTTACAAACTCGAGTGTTTCTATAGACTTTTAGACTCGTTCTTAACTGGACGAAGAGTCTGCAACAGGCGGTCAGGTCAGGGAGGGACAGAGCAATGTGACGTCACCAGGACAGGTACATTTCTGTGGCCAGCAGGTTCATATTTCATGAAATCAGCATGATAATGAACCTGATGCAAGAACATCTTCACATTCATCCATCCTAAAATTCTGAATTCTTTCCGAGGCTTGTGAATGAATGTTCGAGCTCGGATTCACCAGTGACTGAGCTGCACAAACTTGTCGTAAATGGAAATCACTCGCTTCAGGCTGATGAAAACCGCCCGTTCATGAGGAGGTGTGCGCTCGTTAGAATTGCCATATAAAGCCGTTTTACTCCGTTTGTGGGAAAGTTTCATACAATAGTAAAAAGAAGAATTCCACTCTGCACAGCTTCATGTCCCGCTGTCTGAAATCAGCAAAGAAAAACTTTAGGTTTAGGTCAATGATGGTGAAACTGTCAGTGACGAGTCGTCAGAAGGAAAACTTTAGATGCTGAACAAAGTGTCTCACGACTAATATCCGAGGTGGTCGAGGGGCCATGACAGTCATAGAGATATTACGCTACAGAGGATATTACAGCCTTGATGTTACAGGTCTGATAACAGAGGATAAGGCGGGACTGACAGCTGCAGGAAGAACCTGAGGAAGGAGAGAGATGAAGAAGAAATCTGCCAATAAAAATACTAAAGTCTAAAAACATTCTCAGTTAATTTTGAAGCCGTGATGACAATGATGATGTGACGAAGAGAATATTCATTTCACATGAAGTTTGTTATAGATATTCTTTAATTAAAGAGCAAATTGTTTGGTTTCATGCATGAGGCTCATCGTCTTCATGTAACACACTGAGCTTGTTGCCGTGTGCATGTAAACTTACTCGCTTTCATGATTTGGAGTTTTCCCTGTCATCTCTGTTTTTAACATCAGAGCAGAGCTGTAGATGTTGAGACTTGAAATGATCTGCATTAGAACAAAATGTGCAGACTCCGCTCATTAATCTGAAACACAGTCTTCAAACACTTTGCCATCTCACACTGGGACGTCCTGAAACCTCAACTAAAGGGGTTTATAGGATATAGACCAAAAATGGATGTGGACAGGAAACACGATTATTATGTTTTTCAATCTGTACACCAACAAGTCTACGTCCTTAGACCCTCATCTTGCCTTTTAGAAATTCCCGTCCCAATCAAATCTCATTGATCTTCGGTCTGGACTAATTCCTGGGAGGCGTCATGAGGCTGTGGAAGGTGGAGGGGAAGGCGACGCAGGAGCCACCGTGGCCTCTTCTCTATTGACGAAGCTAGGCTAGCAGTTTCCCCCTGCTTCCAGTCTTTGTGCTAAGCTAAGCTAAGCTAAACACATCTTCACCTTGTCTTTGTTCTGGACACACTGAGGTGTAACTGATATGTGTGGTTCTGGAGACACAGGGGACGAGAGGGTTTTCCTGAATAGCGTTTTTGCTTATTTGTGTTTCCTTTAAATCACCAGCCTTGGATGTTTTCTCCTCTCTCCTGGATAATCAGTCGTCAGTCAGTCCCTAAGTTTTCTCTAATTTGCTCCCTGCGGCAATACTTTCCAATTTTGTCTTTTTCAAACAAAAACTACACACACACACACACACACTCTGTGTTTCAGGCCGAAGGTCGGACCTGCAGCCCGGGACGTTCGGACGGAGCCTCCATCAGCTGCGACCGACTGTGGGTTGTAATTACATGCTGTGCGTTCGGATGCGTAGGAGCGACATGAGAGCTGTTTGTTGAGGGTGAGCAGAAATCTGAGGAACACTGTCGGGTGAAGTCATCTGTGTTTGATTGTGTTTTCCTGACGCTCAGCAGCAGCAGCTCAGCTACTAAAGTTCAGTGTGCGAAAACACACATTTTTCACCCGGGGGAAAATTAGCTGTCGTCAAACTTTCCCCTGAATAACTAAGAATCTGTTTTCCGTAAAGAGTCAGAGGATCTGAGGAGTTTACGAACAACAAACGTCGCTCAGCCGTTAAATTCAACTAATGATGAGGAGAGAAATAAAAAAGGTTAAATGGTGTTTGACACGTAAACCTCACAACAACACAAGGAACAAGTGTGTGCAGGCCACAGGACACAGCAAAGGAACAGGACTGTGTTTCGCTGGAGATACGTGTGACTTTTTTATTCTTAATTTATTAGATGTCAGATAATAAAACAAATAAACAAACAACCAGCCAGAGTTAAAAGCAAGAGATATTTCATTTTACAGTCACTTAAAGAAAAGCAGGAACAGTTTGCAAGTCCTCAGTTTCCAAAGGTCGACAGCTTCAGTGAACAAGGTACAAACACAGAAAACTGTACACACACACACACGCACACACACACACACACACACACAGGCACACACACGTACACACACATATATATTTATACAAATACAAATTCAGACCGCAGAACTCAGAAAAACACACTTACAGACTGATTTCGTAATCCCTCAACCGCAGTGTGTGTGTGTGTGTGTGTGTGTGGTGGGTAGTGTATTTGGATTCCTCTGGCCTGGCGTTGTGATCCTGACTGCAGATTCGTTTCCACCACCTCCGTGGATGAAAGGCCCACCCTGAACCCCCCCACCCCTGCACGGAAACCTCAGCGTCGCCGGCTGTGGTGGTCAGAGCCTCCTCACCAACATATGGATTGTGTTATGAAAATGTCTGGGCTCAGACAGCGCGGATCCACCCGCCGCTCTAATGGCCTCAGCTGTAATGAGGCATCAGGTTGCCCGGGGAGGAAGTGATGGTTCAGGGTCGGTCTACGTTCAGGACATACCGTGTGATATGGAGGGCTGCAGGAGAAAATGAGCTGATTTTCCCGAGGAGAATGTGCACGGCGCCTGCTCCTGCAGAACCACGGTCGACAGAAATTAAATTTCAAAGAGCGGAAACTGAAAACTGTTTTTCTGTGGCTGCTGCAGATGAAGGTCATCATCCCCTCATCACGCTGACTGATTGAACTGCTGGAACTTTGTGATGTCACAACAAAGCAGTCACCAAGCCCCGCCCCCCTGGACCCACCATCCAGACCTTGCAGGATTTGTTGTCTCCGAGTTAAATCTGCTATATTTTTTATTTGTGTTGTTACTAGAGCTTCAGAGAGAAGCCTGAGAGAGGAGATGTAAAACTACATTCAGATGGTTTTTGGTTCTTAAAACCACAAATATAATTAAAAACTTAAAATAAATATGGGACTTTTAAAATGAAAAAGACCCAAAAGTCTCTTCGCAGGGAACTTTACCTGCCTCTTAACTGTAAAACACTACAGTCAGGTAGTGACAGGTTTTTGGTAGTCAAAGACATTTCACTATTGCGAAGCGACCATGTGATCAGCTGTCAGTTACTCATGGGGAGGAAAGGAGTCAGTGTTTTGTCAGTTAACCTCCCATACAGAACAAAAGAGGTGTTATCTCATCTGAAGAGTTACATAACAGAGTTTAGAGTAAAACAGAATTATCATTTCCTGTTTGAAACACCAGCGTCATACTGAGCCTCTTCTCTCTGGTCTCTGATGTTTTTATCAGACCATCGCGCAAAAAGGAAATGAACATAATTTCTTTCCTCACAGTCGGTCTGCTGCGGCTCTGACCTTTGACCTACAGGGACTGAAGCCTGAAGTCTGCAGTTATGAAGGCAGATTAAACAGACGTGTAAAGGCCCAGTGATCTGCAGCAGTCGGTGCAGCCTCCTACAGTCTTGTGGTTTCTCTCACATATGTCAGTGAGCGTGTTTTGTTGTTGGGTTGCCAGTTTTCCCCAGCAGTCATATTATTGTTCCTGATGCCATCTTCGCCCACCAGCCTAACTGTGCGTTTTATGGCCCTCAATGAGCCTCAGAGAGTTGTGGTGTTGATGTGGGATCAGGATCTGAGCGGCCGGCTGGATTCAAAATCAACAGAGTGACGCCGAGTTGATGTTTTTACTGGAGAGGACGACTTCTACTCACTCCGAGTCTCTTCTCACAATACTATAAAAACGCCTCGGAGTGATTTAGGGTTCTGTTTCTGAACTCGGATCATTTGGACTTTTTGTCCCACATCTAAAGGCTGGTGACATCTTGACTGAGTTTGACAAAATTTTCTGTGGATGTTCTGGTTTCCACACGATGACGCGTAATGGTTTTGGTGACTGTGACGTTTCCTTGACCCACTCTGGTCTATGATGGCTGCCACTCACCAGATATGCATGAAAAATGCAAAAGTAGGGCACATATTTGTTTGACTGCTGAAAGCACACTATTGAGATACTCTATTATTGCATTTTTACCGTACATTTTTTTGACATGCTACTAGTCCTACACACTGGAAGCTAGAAACATGGTTCCAAAGCTGAACTGCTAAAAATGTTAAGGAGATTGGTTTTATATATGTTGGATCTGTAACAGCTGATTTTATATAAATTGTTTTTCAGATTTTGTGATTGGGTTCTCAACGAGGAAATAAGCAAAAACGTATGCACAGCTGCAGCTCGCAGCAATCGCACACATTTTCTATGTTAATGCACATTCTAGTATTCAAATGCATTTATTATTATTTTGCACTGATTTTTACCATCTACACCAGAGTCAGTCCACCACTTTCTCAAAAGCTACTGCATGAATTGAAATCTTGTACAGATATCCATGGTGCCCAGAGGATGAATCCTCCTGAATTTGATGATTCCCTTGATTTTTTTCTCTCTAGCGCCACCATGAGGTTGATATTTGTGGTTTGTTGTGAAACATTTCAACAATGCTGTGCTGCGTGGCTGTAGACTCTTTGTCTGGTTTGATTTTCTCACAGATTTTTCTCCCCACTCTTTCAAAAATGTTTGTTAGTGATGTTTATTGTTACAGTTTTGGTCTTGTAGTGAGAGCAGCCCAGAAAAAATGCTTTTGGTGGAGAAAAAATAAATTAGCCAGTTAATTATACAACTGTAAACTATTGCAAGCACAGAATACACGTATTTAAAAAATCTGATTCTCTATGAAAAATGATGTATTGTTGTTTTTTCCATATCTTATCCATATAACATTACATAAATCTGTCCACAAAGGACAAAACCCTGACACACAACCTTTCCTGCAGCTCAGCTTTCACACTTTCATTTCAACTTGGGCACAAGTAATAATAAAAATGGAAAAAAAGAAAATGAGATCCTTAGTTTTTTCTCTCTTCTGCAGCCAAGACTCAAACCTGGAACCGTTTGAGTTCACGTTACTGTAAGAGTTGTTGGATCTTTTCCCTCTTCAATACATACTTTCATTTTGAAAGGGGGAAATTATGTGTCTTCCAGTTAGTCATCAGTGTTTGCTAACAGAGAGCCGGAAGTGGAGCTGATTTCAATGCGTTGTTGTGGATCATCAGTCATCAGTGTTTAGACCTTGTTAATCGTTTGTGTACGAAGGTCATAGATGTTTAGCTGCTTTTCCTGCTGGCCTGTAATCAGCAGCAGCGGCATGTGAGGCTGATGGAGAGGCAGCAGAGTGGGTGATGAACAGCTGATAAACAGCCAATCAGAGCTGCCGACTGAAGCCAGACTCTGTTCATTCAATCAACAGTAAACGTCTGTTCACTTTACGATTCTGGGATGATTTTGCTGAATTAATCTGCCACTGAAAATAGTCCATAATAAATGCACAATTTTGAAATTGTGTCCGGCTGTCCTTTAAAAAAAAAACTACAACTATATATTTGTGATCAGTTTTTAAAGATTTACGTTTTCAGTACAAACCAATCAGCAAAATGGTTTCAAGCTGAAAAATGAAGCGCCAAAAACCTGCAGTTCCTCTAATGGCCAAAGTGAGTCAATCCCCATAGACTCCCATTTTAAAATGTCCATCTTTACAGCAGAAATAAACATATTTACAGCCTGGTACAAAAAACTGTTTTGGTTTCTATAGCAACATTCCTCCTTCATGATGACTGTATGGGGTGAATTTTTATATAACTCTTCTGTTTAAATTTCATTAAGACTTAAAGTTATCCACCTGTGTGTGACGTCACAGAGACTGCGTCCATCTTTATATACAGTCTATAGTGGGAACCAATAGGCTTGGAGCTGAGGGCCACAGACAGGAAGTCTGAAACTACTAGGAGGTGGACATACACATTGTTGGTTTTGGCCTCTTCAAAGGATTTGATCCTTATTCTTTAATCGACTGTAAAATGCAAAAGTAGTTCAAGCTCCTTTTAAAGACTCTGTCCTGTAACTTGCTGACCACTGGTTTGATTTCTTAAGAGTGAAACCTTTCACTGACAGACCGTCTCTCTCTCTCTCCTGTTGGGTCTGTTCCACCTTCACTGCAGATGACACTGAACCAAAGCTGATTATGGTTATTAGTTAAAGTACAGGCGCTAACTGAGGCCTGAGGTTTGTGAAATTACAGGTGTTTGGTTTCTGTATATTTAAACGTGTTGAATGATGAACCTCAAGAGTTTATTTTGTAAAGTGGATTCAGTATACACTGTTTTTGAAAGTCTTCAAATGTGGTTATGTAAAAACAGCTGAAGGAAAACAAACTATTTTATGATGTAACTTTCATTGACAGAATAATTTTCTCTGTTCTCACATTCTCAGCTTTGAAATTAGAAGTTGAAGAAGAAAGAAAAAAAAAACATCTGACATGAAACTGAGAGGACTGTGAATTGCAGATGCTACAGCTGTTTACTTCCTTCGCTGCCAATCATCATAATCCGATAATAACGCCGACAGAGACGCACTGTCAGAGTTATTTAGCCAAGTCAGCCTCAGCTCTGCCAGAGTCACATTTACTGTGAAGGCCGTGAAATCTGCCTCAGACCAGACAGGTCACACTTTCCGCTTGTTGAAAATTTCTTAACAGGATGCAAGTCAGTTTTATTTATATGGTCCAGTATCACAAATTAGCCTCAAAGACTTTACAAACTGTTTTATAAACGCTTCATCCTTCAACATTAGATTCAGATAAGGAAAAACTCAACAGGAAACTAGACTGAAGTGGTCGGTGTACTCCGTCCCAACTGCTTATCAGATGGCCGAATGGCTTCAGCTGCAAGATGTTGATGTTTAGCAGTTAAAATGCTGAATTGTTTCAATCTGGACCAACCAACGCTGCCGTTTCCAGAACCAGCAACTACTAAAATATTGATCAGTGGAAGTGTTTTTCTAACACTTTCTCACATGTAGAACGTACTGTATGCCCACGGCTTTGAAATTTTTATGTGAAGTCTTTTTTTTTCTCTTTCCTCAGGTTGTTTCTCTTCGGTCGACCTCCCAGCAGGATTCTTCACTTGCTTTAATGTGAGAGCTGCAGATCCTGTCAGCTGTGGTATGATCACTCAGCACAGCTGCAGACGGCAGGAAGACGTCCCACGGAGCATCTCAGCTGATCATCCAAACAGCGACTGATCAGCTGCAACTACCAACATAATCACCAACATAAAAAAAACACCAGCAGCATAAGTCAAGAGTTTGAAGCTGCAGTTCCTCTAATTTCCACTAGATGCTAATAAAGACAACTCTTGACTGTATTGAAGTGAATGAGAAAACCCTCTTTCTGCAACACAAACACAAAGTCAGGACCATATTTTAACAAGCTTAACTCTCAGGATATAATTTAACTTTCATAAAAGATTGTTTATCACACTTGGCTGCAGCTTTTGGCTGCTCGGCCACACATTCTCAGCTCCACCTAACCTCCACTCAGATTTGCAAATTAGCATTTTTTTCTTTCCAGACAAAGATGGCAGCAAGTCTAACCCAAAATGAAGTCGACCCAACAAAGAACATGTGAAAACTGCATGTGCTTATTTATGTAAATGTGACCACAGGTCTCATGTACTTCTTGTTAACATATCTGCAGATAGGTGATATTTATAGAAATGAAGTGAAACTAACGGCCGTCATGAAGGATGTTTAGTTTAAAAGCTGAGAGTCAGTGAGTGATGGTGAGAGAGGGAGGAGGGAGGTCTGGGTGTGATCATTTTTAATTACTACAACAACAACAACGCCAGGGGAGAGTGAATGTTCCTCCTGAGTCGACCTGACAGTCTCCACTCTGGGCAGCCTGTTTGGTGGTTCGTGAGTCTGGTCACAGGGTCCGTTCTCTGAGGAGCTGAAAACCACAAAAGCTCCTTAATTGTGTTATTGTTGGGGAAAAACTCTCCATTTTTTTAAGGCAGAGAATATTCTGAGTCACTGTGTTTCTGTGCCTGGCAACTCATTTATGTCCAAAACATGTTTAAAGAACAGGTTCATCAGAAGGTGAGTTACAGAACAGCAGAGTCAAGACGAACCTTTTGCTTGTTGGCGTCGTGAGGTAAGATTTAAGATTAAAATATGAATAGACAGACGGTACTGTAGTGTAGTAAGTAGTCATGATTTTTATACAGTAATCCATTTTTTTTATCAGATGGGACAGGACTCATGACCAGAGAGTTGATGGTTTGATCCTTAGAGCGGGAGGAAGTATCTGGAAAAGAAATGTGAAGCTCTAATTATACTTTTTTGTGTCCTCTTCATCATCTGCCCATATCTGCAACCCCTGTGCAGACGTCCACGTACAGACCACTCTGTGCATGTGGACCATCTGGACATGAGGACATGTCCAACCTGCTGTCCAAGTCATTTTGGACTACACCCAATCCTTGAAAGAGCCACACTAACCCCTCTCTCATTACCACCCCTGAGCATACACTGTAAATAAAGAGCGGGTTTGAAGCTCAGAGTGGGCTGCTCCACTGTTGCAATCTTGGCAGTGTGACTCCACCCCTAACACCCAGCTAATCCAGCCTACCACTTGTACCTTATAGACCAAAACTGTTTTTTGTACCAGGCTATAAACATGTTTATTTCTGCTGTAAAGTTGGACATTTTAACATGGGAGTCTATGGGAATGGACTCACTGCTGGAGCCAGACTCTAGTGGTCATTAGAGGAACTGCAGGTTTTAGCACTTCAGTGCCTTGAATCTCCAAACTGCTCCAGGGGCCTTCAAATCAGACTGTACCAGACAGCTTCCAGGTGGGAGGTTAATCTGATGCTCAAGATTGTTCTCTGTAATAAAGACTCCCGTCCCGTCACCACCCTTAATCTGCAGGTAAAAGCTCTCTAATCCTTCCACAGCAGCATTTTAGTGATGAACCTCTAAAGCCTGTTAAATTACATATTGTAAAGAATTTAATTTACTATCGGCTGACTTCAGCACTTTCTCTAATCTACAGTTTTTTGCTGTTTTGACAGTTTTTCTTTTAAGAGCAGCAGAAGCTTTGGCTCCTCCTTCTCATCACCCTGAACAGTGTTTGACACTCGGCCCTCCCTCCCTTTCCCATGGGACAAACAGGGGCTATTGTTATGTCGTTGGGTCATGTGACCCGTCCCACCGCAACTCGTTGTGACTCACTTGACTGACTCTTCTGTCACCACTAAGCTGCGTTTTCAGCCTGATGAAGTGCTGGCTGTGATGTGAGCCTCATTACAGTCATTATCCCAAATTAAACAAATGACTGAGACTGTAAACCAACTGAGCTGTCATCTAAAGAGCTTTGATGATGAGGTTTTTATAGAAGTCTAATGTTTATTCATCCTCCTACTGTCCTCCAGTTCAGTTTCCCTCCATAGTTTTTCTCTAAAGGTTTTTCAGCAAATAAGTCAAACAATCAGAAATCATCAGTTCACTGTGCAACAGGCTAACACCTGCTGGTTGCCAAAATGCTCCTTAAAGGTCCCATATAGTCTAAAGGTCTGTGTCCATGTGTAGTGTGATTATAGATCAGTTCTAGCTTCTATATTAATACTGTGAAAGTATCAAAGCCTCAGTCCACAGAGAAATGCACACAGCCTGTATTCAGAAACTGAGCCTTAAAACCAGCCGTCAGGACTTCTGGAACTTTGTGATGTCACAACAAAGCACTCACCGCTGTCAGCTTGGGGCATCCCAAGCCCCGCCCACTTGGACCAACCTTACAGGATTTGGTTTCTTTGGGGTGTTTACATCTGCTATATTTTTATTCAATCACTCAGTAAACAGTCAGTCAATCAGAAAACATCCTGATTGTCTGAGATCCCAGAGCCTCTCTTCTGATTGGCTGAAGAAAGCATTTCAAATTAAGCTAAGCTAATAAGGATTTTGCGGCAGTTAGTCCTGGATACGGAACCCGTAAAGTCTTTTGTTGTGTGTGAAAATTAAGAAGTAATTCTTCAAGTTATCTCTCTTACTTCGGCTGGTCACACACAAAAACTGTTACACTGAATCGTGACTGAATGTCAGTGAAAAAGTAAGATGAACTGAAGGGAAGAGCTGTAATTTACACAGAAAGGAAATGTGACAGTTTCTTCAAAGAAAACCAACAGTGCATTTTCAAAGTCCAGCTGATCCACAATTGTCCAAATCATAGTTAAGCAACAGTACCTAAGTAGACCTGTCTCCACATGTTGAAATGGGGTTCATGGGTCTGTAGTCAGAGCGATACTCTGCATTTAAAGAGTGTTTTTCTAGCATTTTTTGAACCAAACCACAAGAGCTAAAGAGGAGGAATGGAGCAGCTTATTTACTTTTATTTCTTCACAATTGTTATTGTTGATGTCTAACAATGTGACATTTGACGTTTCCCACAATTTTTTATAGTTTCAACAGTAACAGATTCAACAAAGGCTCAAAGATTCAAATGAACACTAAGTTCCAACACGATCCTCTGCAGGAGACCTAAAGCAGCAGTTTCCATCTGAGGTGACTGAGAAGCCAAATAGCAGCATCTGGTGGACATTAGAGGAACTGCAGCTGTCTGTAGCTACAGTATCAGACACTTGATAATCAGACAAAGTCCCAGAAACATGATGATGCACAGACAGGAGAAATGGAGGGAAAGGAGGAGCAGGATATCTCCCAGCAGGCTGCTCTCGCGGGGGCGAGGCAGAGGGATGTCAGGCTGAGGTGGCGGAGGAGGAGGAGGGGGCGGAGCCTGAGGTATCTCGCAGTAAACACCTGTCCAGCCCTGGTAGCACTGGCAGGTGAACTTGTGCTTCATGTCTAGGATGTCGTGGTTGTTGAGGTGGCCACTGACGTGGAAATGTGGGCCCCTGGGCGACGGGTTGCGGTGGATGTGGAAGAAGCGCGGGTTCAGGTGCAGGTAAGCACCTGAGTCTAGGCTCTTGCGGACGCACCTGCCGTTCTTCTTGCACAGCGCTTTGCTGCACAGCTTAGCAGCAGATGTGACATTAATGACATAATGTCCCAGCGGACCGTCGATGTACTTCTTCACTGTCAGACAGTTCCTCTAAAAGAAGGAGAAGATAAAACACACTGTCAAAAGTTTGTAAAATAAAAGGGGCTATATTTAAGTTTTCTCTAAGAGGTTATAATTCGTCCTCTGAGCAGCATTACGTCTTCAAGGCAGATTGGAGGCTACAGTGAGTCGCTATCGGAAAGTGACAGGGTTAGCTGGTTAGCGTGCTAACTTCAGTAGAAGACGTGATAGAGGCAAGAGTTAACGTTGGCATTGCTTTCCACCTGCTGACACAGCTGAAGTAAAGGAATTAAGTTTGAGCTCACAACATAAATAAACAGCTGTTAATGCTAACATCCGCTATATAGCAATAGTAGTAGTAGCATCTTGTGTTTTAAACCTACGAGGCTGTATCCATCTGTGGGTTTGTGTTATTAGCAATGCATCACTTGCTTATCCCCATTGTATGCAGTGTATGTAGTTTGCAATGACAGCTATAGCAGATTGCTATTTGCTAATCTGATTGTGGTTTTGGTAATGCTAAGTTATTGGCTAGACATTAAGTTAGCTAGACATGCGTGTGTTTTTAGTTTTGGAAAGAAATATATATCTGTTGCTACAAGTTGTCCAGCAAGTTGAGAACAAAATATTGAGTAATCAATTATTTTTGTGTTCAAGTAAAGGGAAAGTTATTGTCTGATGACATAAATGACAGAAGGCTCATTCCCATAGTTTCAGCTGTGTGATGTTAGGTTATCAATTATGAGGTAGATTTAAATTCTTCTTCAGGGTTTAAAGCTGTGAGTTTGCTGAAAATAGGATGTAAAACAATCCACAGAAACCAACAGAAATCCTGAGAACATTCACACATAAATCACACGCAGTTGACTCTTGTTTCATAACTGTCAGTTCAGTTGGGTAAAAAATGATGTATGCTTGTATTTATCACAGTCAGAAATCATAAAGCTCTGCTTGACTGCATTGGATTAATGTCATTAACATTTGTGGTTCCCTAAAGCTTTGTGGCTCATTTTATGTAACGTATGCTTTAATGTAGGGGTTAGGCTATAACATAATGAGCAGTCAGTTTAAAGCTTCGCCTTTGATCTGGTTTTTAGTGAATGGAAAGCTTTTTTTTGGGGGGGGGGCAGAATGTTATTGAATTTAGTATTAAAAACGTATCTATAAGTAGTAGTGCATGTGGGTAAATAAATACCAAGTTTCTGCCACTTTAATCCGTTCTAATTCACCAGTTTGAAATATTTTTTGCTCTTTGTTCTTTTTCCCATCACCTGTGTTCGAGCATACTCCGATGATCCCCAAAGGACGACACCTGACGCTCCCAAGGCGGCGCTCTCCCCGATGGTATGAATCAGATCGCTCTGAAACAGTAAGACAGGTATTTTTTATGCAACAGCTAGTATCTAGTTTTCATTGCCTTTTATGACACATGCAGTAATCCACATGCTTCAATTGCTCTCCATCACTTTATCATAATCTATGAATTCTCTCTGGGAAACACTAGGGAAACATGTTAAAGGTACATCTGCTATACTGACGTTACCATAACGACACTAAAAACATACCTCTGAAAGAACCACAAAGGTGTAGGCGTAGAAAGGTCTGGAGTAGACAAACACGGGCAATGTGAAGTCTGTACGGGCAATGGACGCAATCCTCATGGCTTCCTTGACCCGATAGTGGACAAACTTGACGGTGTTGGGGGAGGACTTGAGCTCGTAGTCTAGGTAGATGGACGGGTAGAGGGCTGTACTCTCCCTCCAGAGCCACATCAGGTGGTCGTTACGAACGTGCTCGACGTTGGGGCATTCACCAGTGTACTGTTGCGGGTGCTGCTTGTACCCGTAGTTGTAGCAGTCTGGGAACAGATAAAACCCCCACAGCCCATCCGGCCGGCGGCCTTCAGCCAGTGCTAAGGTCAGGTTCATGAAAGCCAGCCCTGCCCTCTCAAAACCTTCCTTCGCTTCCTTCTCCACTTTGCTCTCTGGCCAGTTTGGGTGAAGTTTCCGGATCTGTTCCTTGGACTTGTTGCGGTAGATGTCCTTTGAGCCCCAGTTTCGGACCCACTGAGGCCTCCAGTTCTCCCAGTCAATGACGCCCAGGCCTCGAAAATCCTTGTGAGGGATCAGCTTGTCGATGTCGGCCCGGGCCTTGCTCAGGTGTTTGGAGATGCTCTGGTTTTGCGGCAGTCCACCGTTAACTGGGATTCCAGAGTTGGAGTAGTATGGGTAGTATCCCAGGTGGCTGTGGTAGAATATGGTGACATTCGGTCCGCTGAGGGTTTCGTTGAGGTTTGCTATGATGTCAAAAACACTGAGGTCCAGGTCCACCTTGAAGCGAAGGCGGCAGGACTCAGTAGGAGCGTTCCACACTACAACGAAAGGCCGGTGAGGAATCAGAGGCGCACGGGTTGGCTTCATCTGCTCACCCACCACTTGGAACTTCACTCCGACGCCAACCCACAAGGCCAGCGCTAGGAGAGGGAGCCCCATCTGCACCATGGCCTCCGATTCTTCATGGAGCAATTAGTGGTTCTACGCAGGCAGAGGGGAGAAATTACATGTTTAGAGAGAAAGTAAACACATTATGAGCCTCAGTGAGCAGAGATAATCAAACAGGCCTGTGAGAGCAGATATGAATGATGATCACTGAAGTGAATGCTCCAAATTCCAAAACACAAACCTCCTCTGTTCTCTGATAGATTATGGATCATGGATGATGAACTATGATCAAAAATATGCCGGTTCAAATCCCAGAGCAGCAGAGACAGTGTGGACATGGAGAACAATCAGGATACGCTCATCTCTCTCCTTTACTTTTCAACATTTAACACCCATTAAAACTCAGAGGTGCTTTTACCACAGTCAGAAGGTCCCACTGTGGGCTCTGCTGCAGGACTGAATTCATAGATTCTTACTGACTTCATCCATTAAAATGTTATAACACCAGTGAAGAACCTGTCCGTATTATTAGCTAGCTACCTACAGTAGCTACGTACATGAAAAATGGAAATAGGAAAGAAAATATCCATGAAAATATTGACAAACTTGGATGAAATGTTGCTGACTGAAAAAAAAAATCACAGGATGGATTGTCAGTAGTTCTTTATGATGTAACCTCAATAATGAATTGTTGGTCTTGGCACAATTAAAAAGTCATGATCAATGACTATGTGTAAAAATAAACACTCCAGTTCAGTGACTGTAAATAAAGTCGAACGTTTCCCAGATACGAGCGCCGCCATTTTGCCACCTGCACAGTAGTGATCGGCTAGTATAGCTCCAGTATCGAGGTACCGCCCATACACCCGCCCATCCAACTGTCAATCATGATTTCACTGTCCAATTTTATAGCATTGATTAACTAATTAAAACCAAACTAATCAGAAAATTGAACACCTGAATATCAGTGTGATAAGAACAACTGAAAATTTAGTTGACATTTACTTTGTTTTTTTTTTTAGTTTGGCCCATGTCCCATCCGCTAACACGGAGGGGTCGGGATCTATGACCTATACTGCAGTCATCCACCAGAAGGCGATCGAGATGTTTTGGCTTTGCTTTTGGGGAGCTGCCATGTCATCCATCTTTATCTTACATGTTTACGTGTCTGTAAGGATCCATATATTTTTTTATGGTTTCAGATTGAAGCTGTTATTTCAAAGTGAAATTTGCTGAAACAAAATCTGTACTTTTATTTAGTAACCACAGATATAAAGCCTAAAAACTCTGCATATACTCTAAAACACGTTTAGTCTCTTTGTAACTCTCCCTTTTATTTTTCTTCTCTGACATTCCTCTGAAACACCCCCCCCCCCCCCATCTAATTGCTATTGGCGCCCCCTCATATGCAAGTAATTCATATTTAAGTTTTTCCAAAGTTGGGGGAAAAGACATTGTGACCCTGCTCTTGGGAAACATGACCACTGAGGTTGCCTCCAAGGACTCAATGGAAAATCTCCCATCATTCTCTTTGCAGGATCGTAACCAGAGCAGGGTTGCAGGAAACCACCGGTGGGCTGAGGCTTCTCCAACCGTTTCAGCTTTTCATTCATCATAGGAGGCGCTGGCCTGGAGCTGATGTTCTCTGATGACTTTAATCGCACGAGAACTTTATGATCGCAGTGCAGTGATCTTGGATGTGGATCAGTGACTGGAGAGCTGGAGGAGATGACGGTGGAAGATTGAGGAAACGGAGTTATAGTCACAAATAAACCTTCAAAATGTTTCCCTCACAACATTTTAAGAAGGCTGTAATTTATCAGGAACTTTCCTCATGTCCGGCTCAGTTCAGTGAAGCATTTCTTAACGCTGCGAGTCTCACACCAGTTTCATAATCCTCCCAGTATGATGGTTTCTCTGGCGATGCTGATCCAAGACAAACTGAGTGCGGTGAAGCCACTCAGGCTGTCCTCCAAACCACCGAGAGGACCGGAGCCTCTGGAAATGCTGTGACTCCAGACCACAAGAAAGACCCCCCAAACGCAAAGTCTGAGTCCAGACTGACAGACTCAGCTTGGTGTTTTGTCTCAGATAGACACAACAAAACGGTGAAAAGCAGCTGAACTCAAACTAATTGGATCCAGATGAGGACAGGGGAGTAAGCTGTCAGTGTGAGCTAAACCCTCACGATGTTTTGCCACACTCGTGGGTTGGCTCTACAGATCGGTCAGTCCACCATTTTGATCCGGATTGAAATATCTCAATAATTATAACCACTGGATGGATTACCATAAAGTTTATACAGACATTTATGGTCCCCAGAGAATCCTAATTACTTTGGTGATTCCCGGACTTTTCCTCTATTGAGGAAAACCATGAGGGTCACATTTGTACCATGAAATTTGGTTCAGACCAAGTGGCAACCTACAGGGCTGAAAAATGAAGCCAGAACCTGCAGTTCCTCTAATGACCACTACAGTCTGGCTCCAACAGTGAGTCAATCCCCATAGACTCCCATGTTAAAAAAAAACATGTTTACAGCCTGGTACAAAAAAACAGTTTTCTGTTATAACTAAAGACTTAAAGTTATGAATAATTGAGGGCGTGACCTCTGTGAGTGACAGGTGTGTAAGCATATGCTTGCCACATATCGGCATGCACCGAAGCCTCGCGAAGCTCTTTGGGCATTTTTGGATTAGCCGGGAGTTAGGGGCGGAGTCAGGCACTGCCAAGATGGCAACAGAACAGTGGAGTAGCTCACTCTGAGCTTCAAAACTGCTCTTAAGAAACCTGTGGGTGACGTCATGGAGGCTATGTCCATCTTTATTTACAGTCTATGGTTCAGACAGAAGCTGTCGTATCTTATTAACTGTGTTGCACAATCCAGTTTTGTTTTACCTCCTAAAAGTCAGTTTTAATAAACTTGATGAACTTATTTTCACATTAGCAACTAAGCTAATGAGTTTGCTAATAAGTTACTAGCAAGTCACAGTGGCTTCTTTCTATTTTGTCTGTATTGGGCTGTTTACTACTTCAGCATATTGTTTTCAAGACTGTGCATCATTTTCATTCAATACAGAGTTATGGAAGACGGAGGGACAGCTCTCCAAGCTAGTGAACATGCTAAGTGTTTAGCAAAATCACCAGGAGTCTTGGATATGCACTTGTTTGCTGCACAGATATTATTTTTTGATATTGTTTAATAGTCAGAATAACAAGAAAGAGAACAATCAGCTTTGTTTTTGAATCCCATCGTAGATTTACTTATTTCATTCTAACATAACACTCTTCAGTTGTGTCACGCACTTGTTCGTATTTTTTAAACCCTCAGAAAAGGCTTTTAGGTTGAGGACCAGCTGATGTGTTTGACACATAAATAGCAGGACAATGTTTTAGCTAATGTTTCAGCTTTAACGTGTCCAATCTGGCAGCCACAGCTGAGAAGTAATACACAGCTCGTGCTACTTGTGAACAGCTTCTTTTTTTTTTTTAAAGTAACTTGAAACCCCACAGACTAATGTAATTAGGGAGCGATATGCTGACTATTGGCCTTGGAAGTGAAACTCGGTTACTACTGCGGGTAGTTCGTTAGCCAGACATGCACTTGTGGTTTTGGAAACTCGCTCTTATTCCAGCTCCAATCACATGACTTTACCGTGTGCAGAGTGACAGACCGGCTGTGTCTAGCTACAGATGCTAAACTATGATCAAACTGAGTCGTGCCTGAGTTCGCTGGATTTTTATCTGTGGTGTTTTGGCCAGCGGTGCGTGCAGATGTGGTGATGCTGTTTTTCGGGGGTCTCAGGCTCATTCTGGATGACTCTGAGCGGGTGTGTTTGATTTATGGACCAGCTCGTACAGTTTAGTCTGGAAAATATGAAGCCGGCGTCGAATTAACAGTTAATGATCCACCGTTAATGTCCAGCAACCGGAGACAGAGTGACTGTCATGATTGCGTGTGTGTGTGTGTGTGTGTGTGTGTGTGTGTGTGTGTGTGTGTGTGTGTGTGTGTGTGTGTGTTGGGGGGCTTTAAAACCACAGAAACTCTGAGTCAGACTCCTGATTTGACTCCCAGTCTGTGTGGAGCTGCAAATGTGTCTGAAGATGAGGCCACATTCGGGAGCTGATTCTCCAGACCCGATTTTGATTGAATTTTCAAGCTCCACCTTTAAAATTTCATGACCCCGTGACCTTTGCTGTAGCGCCACCCTCAGAGCAAACTCTACATTTTCAGCCCCACTTGCTAATTCATCTGAACGTTGTTTGTTCTGCCCAACACTTTCATATTGTGGCAGTAAAACATTGAGTCACGCACATGCATCCACAGACACGCACAGATAAAATGCGCTTCAGCAGCTCAGCTCAGGCCTCAGTCTGCTTCAAACCAAGTGCTCGTTGGGTCGTCCACACATCTGCAGAGGCCTTAACTGTCCATCATTCTCCCATTCACACCACTGATTGTATCTGGTTCATTTCCAGCTTTCAGTGGAGTCTTGATTATGTTCACGTGTGGTTTTCAGGCTGCGGTCTTCCTGCTGCACTTTCCAGATGTGACTTTACGGTTTTATTAACACCAGCGCTCAGACACTTGACTGCTGCAGCGATGAGAAGCTGCGTCTTTACTTTTTACTTTTCACGGTTTGGTCGTTAAGCTCGTCGCCTGGCCGCCCATCCGTCTCTTTTCTCGAACTGTCACTATTCATTTTGATAGAAATTCTCCAGAATGTCTGACTCAGCGCTAAATAATTCCAAAGTGTCTGAAAAATCAATCAGTAAATGTAAAACAAGCTTAAACACAAATTATCTGGATGTCAGTGAACAGTATCTGTAGCCTTGACAACACCTAATCATGAGATGGGAACATGGGTTGGGTAAAAAGCTGGATTTTGTTCACATTGTGATACAGGACAGTCCTCCAGTCTGGTCTGGGATCAGCTGTAAAATATTTCTTCTAATCTGAGCTGGAAATAAATTTTCCCCAGCATCATCATCAGAACATCTCGACAATCCTCCAGTGAAGGATTGTTACCAAGAAATGTCAGGAACAAGAAACAGGCAGGGAAATACTGATAGAGGTCGTTGTTTTATGGTGGTCATAGATTAGATGTGATGGTTTGATGAGGTAAAACATTTTGATAATAGGAATAAAATCTGATTATTTATGAGGAAGATGACTTACCTTCCCGTCTCTGCCGACCATCCTGTGGTTCAACGCCTCCTTTTAGATGATTTAATCACCTTTTACTGTTTTGACCTCAGATACAGAGACTGTCCGTCTGAAAAGCTGCTGAACTGTCTCTGTGTGTGTCCCCCCTCTCTCAGGTCCCCTGGGTGTTATCGGGGCAGAGATGCCCCACTATTGTTGGTGTGGCCCCTCCTCATCTGTGCCCAACAGGACCCTCATTTACGGGGGGAATGAAGCCCCAGAGAGCAAACAGGCTGGGGCACATTTCAAGACCTGTTGTGGACTACAGTTACCTATATACAGTATACCTATAATAAGAACAAAGTACCTTCCCTACTGGATGGACAAAAGTGGATTCAAAGTGTTTCGAGAAGTTTCTGTAACAGATTCTGGACAGAACTATAGGCAGGATTTTAATAATGCTGAGGTTTAAGCCCCCAGTGTTACTCTGACAATCAGGGGGTGCCGCGCCATGAGCAGTACGTTCAAACCAGGATAGGTTTATATCAGTCACCACATTACAAGGAGCCAATAACACACAGTTTCCAGACTGTACAGTTTAAAACCAATAAAAGAAAATCTCCCTAAAAACATTTTAAAACAAGTTAAAAATGTTCGGACACTTTTTATCGCCCGACCCGAATTCTGCGTTGAGGTTTTCACGGGTCCCAAGGTCTTAATTAAGATGTCTGAGACTCTCCAAGTTCCCTGTAGCGTAGGTCGCACCACCCACTCTTGAGCAAACATGAAGAAGTCAGTTAACTGTTTGAATGTACGTTGTTATTTCTGGTTGTTGCTGAGTCAAGCAGGAGGAGTTGGGGTCAAAACTACCCCTGGGGCATTAGCAGGGGGTGGCAGGGGGAAATCTCTGCCAATCGCTCCGCCACCAGCAGATGTACTGGATGGCAAACTCTCAACATAAAGATCAATGTTCTGTGTCAAAGCCTCAGGAACAGTAAGAAAACTTTTTACAATTTAATTACTTGTAATACGACCTTAAATACCAGGAAGCTAAACTCCTTAAACTACAGAGGACAAGGATTCAGTGTCTTCAGTGTCTTAGCTGCAGCCATGATTCCTGCAGTGTCAGGAATCAGGGCTGGGAAAGGTGTACTCAGTCGAGTTTTTTCCCTCCCATCTGTTCAGCCAAGGAGGAAACATCTGGAGGATTATAAACCGACTCTGGGTGCTGCCACACCTCTGCATCAGCGTCGCAGAGATGTACAGAATCATCAGTTCATGTCTGCACAAACAGACGGGCTTTACTTTATACCACACTTCCTACCAGCCGCACGCAGCGTCACCTGAACCCGAGAGCTTACATTAGATAACATCAGAGCGCATTCCTTCAGCCGGAGAAACAACTGAACACAAACTGCAGACAGTGAAGAAATCCCTTCACTGTTTCCTCTTCCCCTCGGCGGCCTCTCAGAGTGAAGACCTGCTGGACACGCTGCCACATAAAGCGACGTTTGGTCCTGTTCATTAGAGACAAGTGAGACATCTCTCTCATCACCAACGTCTTTTAACGGCAGTAATTTAAAATAAACTTCTTGTTTCAACTTGCTTAAGAGAAATCAATAAATTCAAGATGGTTGGTGAATCTTAAATGACTTGTATGTACCACTTGAGCTTATCAGCGATGACCTACTTCAGTTTAAAATCAGTATCCTGCTGTGGGTGTGGCAAGGAAGGAAGGAAGGAATAAGCAGCACAGACAGACCGTGCTACCTTCAAGGTAATTACGACACAAATCATCCGTAAAGTTATGTTTTTGTCTAAACATATTGTTTCCTTAAAAGAGCCCTTCTCAGTCCTTGTCTCAGGGGTTGGCTGGTCTGGTCTAACTCATCTTCAAACATTCACAGATTAGCCTGAACGATGCTGCTGTACCAGAGAGAAGTCACACGCCTTGACATTCACCGTCGGATTGTCTGATCTGTGAATGAATGTCTGGGCAGGAAACAGCACAGACAGACAGACATTAAGACTCCCATCATGCCGTTCTGCAGAGGTTTTTTTTATTAGATTACGCTATCAGACTGAGAGAAAAGAGCCCAGGTTATGTCTGGGCCACAGGGGAGGATTCTGGGAAGAGGACATCGTTACTGATGCTCATCCCATTCGTCTGAAGCCTTTTGTTTAACTGATGGAAGAATTTCAGTCCATTTTGGTGATTTAGACAAAGTCAAGAAATCCTTCACTAAAGTAAAGTTGATTTCTGATCTGCAGCATTGTATACGACTTATTTTCAATTTACTTTTATTTTAAATATTAAATTAAAATGTTTTATTAAAATATTTCTGTCCTCCCATAAAAAAAAACAAAAAAAACAAAACAAAACAATCCCATGCTGTTTGTGCAAAGCAGCTCATTATGACCAACAGTGACATTTTATTGTCAGGTGACCTGTAGAAGTCAAGCTAATGTTTAGATTCAAGTGACAGCGCCCTCTAGTGGCCACGGTAATCATGACCGGAGCGAACCAGGAAGTCAGGTGATGTTACAGAGTCTCAAAGTCCATGTCGGGAGCAGGTTGAGTTGGGCTGTTAAACAGGAGATCGCTGTTTGTTTCCATGACCATGATCTAAACCATGTGTTTATTGTTGTAACCATGACGACACATGTCATATAACTTTAATTAAGTATTTATCTCAAATCAAACCAAACCATGGTCTTTCCCTTAACCTAACCAACCCGTTACCTCAGCACTGTTGCATCATTAAAGGGTTAGTTAATTATTTTTCAACAGTTTGTCTGTGGTATATCTCCTGTCATCAGTGGGGGTGCAGCACCTATCAGGGGTACAGGAAACAAACCTAAGAGACCTATAGGAACAAACCGTGGTCATTTGAGTTGGAGGATTTGGTGGATGCTTTACTGATGGTCGTTTGTCAAAGAAAGAAACAGGTTGTCTCATTTTTTCCTTTAAAGCTGCGATGAGGAACAGGTGCCCTGCTCATGGGCACATAGACAGTGATTGATAAGGGTGCAGAGGCTACTTTAAGATTCTCTGATGAACATGATGAACTTAAGTGGAAAGTAATTGAAAAGGTGAAATTCAGGCGTTGATTGCATCATATCTGTTGTTGGTGCTGTTGTGTCCGTGGGTTCACCTGATGTGTCGTGTTGCTGCTCCATGGTCAGTTTGGGTGACACCACAGGAGAGGTGAGGTTGGACAGCCCAGTGTCTGTTGCCATCTAGTGGTGACGTCAGTGAACTACATTAATATGCAGTACATCATTCACATTGTTTAGCACACCTTTCTGATAAATGATGGATCATTTTTTCAAACCTGAGCCTCAGACAGTTATTTAAATGTGATGCTAACAAATCATACCCACATGAAACATGACAAGGGGTCTCAAGTAGACGCTGCTCTTTTGCAGGTGTCACAAGCCAAAAAGTTTTATGTTTTATATTTTTCAAATGTGAGATCTTAATATGGGACATCTGTGAATGTGTGACAGCACCTTTAATTCATCACACTATACTCAGAACCACAGTATGTCACTTTACTGTCTTTGTACTTCTGTTATTTATTCTTACTGTGTAGGAAAGGTAGCCGATGTCATTATGTCTGTGTATTGAATATTGTAGGTGGAGGGAATGATAATCTTGTTTATCTTGAATCTACTTTACACCACTGCTTTAAAAAAAATATCACTTATTAGATTATACAGATGTTGTTCTTTTAAACTTACAAACTAACCACAAAAACTAAAATACTGCAATATTGTTTAATTTTCAGTATCATTTATTATCTTGTATTCCTCAACAGGAGCAGAAAATAGACCTGAATGTGATTTTCAGGCTTATATAATATTTCTCTAACAGTCAGTTGTTGAAGTAACTGTGAAAAATGTAGGAATCCTCAGCAGAGTCTGATGCAGAAGAGACAGACTGAAGGAAAATAAAGGAGGAAAATGTTCAAACCTGACAGAATTACTGACAGAGAACTGTTGGAGGAGATTTAAGGAAAAAAACATCTGCTCCACAGCAAATTTACGAAACCTGAGAAACACCTGAAGAAGACGAGGACAGCAGATGATGCTCATCAAATCTATTTCAGGAAATCTGCTGCCTCAGAAACCAACAACAACAACCCCCTCCCCCCTCTACCCCTCACCATCTGTTAACATTAAGATAATCACTGTGGTCTGTCTCTCACAGGTGTATGAAACCAGATAAATTGAGTTGAAACTCTATTGATTCAGAAGGAAAAAAGCCACAGCCACAGTGTGAGGCCTTCTGTCCTGCTTTAGACTCAACCTTAAATACTGAATAATTTCCTCCTGTATTTATGTCTCTGTTCTGACTCTTGCCTTCCCTCAGCATATATTGACATTTTGTTTTGTAGGACTAAGAATCTACAGCCTCGCTAGCAGCTCTGAGAGACAGCTCTGAGCCACAGCAATGTTTCGAAACTTAATGCTAACGTCAGCATGCTAACAGGCTCACAATGACAATGCTAACGTGCTGACGATTAGGAGGCGTAATCTTTGCCATTTTAACTATGTCAAGTTTAGCAAGTTAGCATGCTAACATCTGCTACTTAGCACCAAACACTATGTTAAGCTACCACTGATGCCTGTTGGACAAATTGAAACTTTGACCTGAATATGATGAAAAGTCAGGGGATCATCAAAGTTATTTTTAAATTAATATTTAGGGCAACATGAGCATCAGTACTTCCAAATGTCATGGCAACCCATCCAACAGTTGTTGATATATTTCGTTCAAAACCAGATCAGAACTCGGTGACCCCTCAGATTTATGTGTTATATAAAACTATATATAAAATAGTTCATATTAATGGTGTCATATATCAGTCATACAGACCAAACAAGTACTTTTATTCTAATACTTCTGCAGCTTTTTTTACATTACTGTGTTGGTATTTTTGCTTAAGTAAAAGATCTGAATACTTCTTCCACCACAGGATTCATCCTCTGGAGACCATTAGTGTTTGTATCACATTTCTAATTGCAATGAATCTTGTAGTTGTTGAGGTATTGCAGTCTGGTGGACAGACCAACTGGCAGACGTTGTCTAAATATACCTTACTATAGTGGTCAGCTTTTCATGAAATTTCCAGATCCAGTTCCTGCTCTCCAGAGGATGAAGCCTTTAAATTTTGAAGGCCCTGTGATTTTTCATGTGGTGTCACCTCCAAGACAAACTTCAACTGTCCAACACTTTCAGATTGTGGTTGTAATGAACACGGCAGCCTCCGGCAACAGTAGCAGGATTTCAGTGTTACAATATGGTTCTGTGATATTTGTGAATGGTCCTTTAACTCCTCCTGTTTGGCCTCTGCTCAGTGTTTCATACAGAAGAGTGTAGAAGCAGCTGGTCTACAGATTAGCGTTAGTGTTAATGCTACTGACGGGCTTTAACGCTGCAGCATGCGGGCGGGACCTGCGGGACGCCAACCTCCACTGCCTTCTGTCCATCTGCCACCAATGCCATCACCACCCTCATCCTCATTTGATTTGCTTTGATAAAGGATCTTAAGTTAATTAAAGTTAATTTGTTATGACAGAGCAGCCTCCATGTACATGTCTTGTAGTTCCATGTTGGGGTGGGATATAACATAAGGAGGAATTTGTTTGAAAGTGTAAACAAATGGGATTTAATGAAAGGAGAGAAGTATCGAGTCATTTGATGGGGAGAGCCAGAAGATTAGGAATGTTCAAAAACATAAGCGTTACAAAAACATTTAAACTTTAAAGATTACAAGACAAACACTAGAATTAAAGATAAGGAACATTAAATTGTGAATTAGCAATTAAACATGCATCATAGAAGAATTAGAAGAAACTTCACATACTCGTGTTAAATTTACAGGGTTATGGTGAATTAGTTTCCATTTCAAACTATTAATTGAATGTATTAATTCAGCCAATAGTAATAGTCAACATTTAATGCAAGAAATATCAATTTGTACAGATAGATAAAACAAACTTTAATTACAAGCTGTTTGGAGGCCCCTCCCTATTTTGGGGGCCTTGGGTACCTCTAAACAAGGTCATTAGAATACTGAAAAACCATACAGTCTAAAATATTATTTTAGGATTTTATTTCGTATAGATTTTGGGCAATTTATGACAATTATAATGATGGTTCTTCTATTTCATTCAGTCAAGGGGAAACAGCCTACTTTTTGTTTTTTGTTTACCTTATGTATTTATTTAATACAATTTTTTATTTAATTTTCTGTAACAAATTACTTTATTTCTATAGAAATGTGGTGTTATTGTTATTAGTTTTGTGGTTAAATATCTGAATATTTTATTATTTTCCCTAACAAAGCTATCATATACTCAAAACATCCATCATTTTATAAATTATTTACATTTTATATATGGCTCCTCCCCTCTCTGCGTCACATTCCCACCCCGTTCCACGCGCTCCTCCCTTTCCCTCCGCAGAGCTGGAGCTGCATTCCTGCTGCCACATCGGACCGAACCATTTTGTCTTAGCAACGACATTTTAGCTTCGCTGCAACCCAAAAATACACATTCATCGCAGCTTTAACGTAAAGATTAATGTTAAATAATATCATTATACTTGTCTGGTCGCCAACTTCATAACGTTATCCACAGTACTGCGAATAATTATAGTTTGTCCAAAGCAACACCCCCCTCTCATCCCTTTTTAAAGTGGTCTGCTCCGTCTTGCTGCCATGTTGGATGTACGCATCGCCGCTGCAGCTGCTGGAGTTTCCGAATGAAAGTTGAGCGTTTATCTGTCTACAGACAGATAACGTGTCCTTAATTTTATAGTTAACATTAAACGGAGGAGTTCAGATTCTTTCTTAAGCGGGACCAAGTCAGGGAAAACACTCCCCGTCCTCCTCCTCCGCCCTCCAGCCCGGAGTCGGACTCAGCGGAGATGATCCGGTTGCAGGCCACAGCAACCGGAGCCCGCATGGATTTTCTGTAATCAGCAGAGTTTGCAGAGCCCGTCCGGGGATAACCGCATCGTTTCGGGGTTAACTAGAAGAATTTGGAGCCATGAACAGCCACCCGCCGCCCCGCAGGGTCGCTAACATCGGCTCCCTCCTCCTGACCCCGCAGGAGAACGAGTGCCTGTTCGGCTACCTGGGCAGGAAATGCGCCGTAAGTTCCCCCCGTTTGTTTATCACCTGCAGGTTCAAGAAAAGGCGCAGGTACATTCACCCACACAAAATATAAAAAATGCCAGCCTGTGCCTTTTCCTACACTTTACCTCTTTAAGATGATATGAAGCAGCAGAATCATGATTAGACACCTCGGGGGCTTTCAAACCGGTGCTACAATGAAATCTGTGACCCTTTGGACTCTTTGACGTTTTAAGTGTTTACACATATTTTGTTCAGCCGTTAAAAAAACATGGCGACACCGTCTTCATCTGGTTTGTCCGTCAGATTCTTTTAAATAACGGCACGTTAAAGGTACAATCAGTGATGCAGGTGTAAACAGTTTATGAGCTTCTACCTCAAAACGTCAAAACTTTGAAGCTGCTTTCACTCTAAATGTGATTTTACAGGTTTTTTAAATAAGGAGACTAACAATAACAACAATACACGCGAAGTAAATCCAAACATATTAATTACAGTAACACTTGGTAAAATATTTAAATGCTATTCATGCACCAGAAGTCTAAAGTTACCAGTTTCTATTTTTGTTGAAGGTTTGTTTACATCAGTAACGTGTGTTGCTTAGTAATGCTAACTTTCCCGAACAGGAAATTATCATTTGTTATCCACACAACAAAACATTCATTCAAATATTCATTTAAATATTTGCTGGATTTTGGCTCCTATCCAAGCTAAACAAACGATGTGTGAATATGTTAACTTGGGGTTTAAGAAATTGTGATGGCCATTTGTCACTATTTACTGACAAACAACTTGATTATAAATCACTTGATTAAAAATCATAAAACATATATATATTTATGTATATTTATATATATTTATTTATTTCGGTTCTACTTGATTAATTGACACTAAAAATTATTCCTGATGGCCCCTAGTGTGAAGTCTGACTGTAACCACAGTTTATCTGTGGTAACACCTGGAACAGCAGGAGTCCTAGGAAGGCTGCAGGTGGCACACCGGACATGTCAGGCTGTGTTATTAAACTTCATAATGTTGGGTTTGTTTTTATGTGGTTAGAAGTTGGCATGGTGACAGGATGGATAACAGGTTGGTTATTGTCACCAAGTCTGTGAAGATGTTGAAGATGCTTGAGGCTTTTTTTTTTTTTTTTAATCAAATATTAAACCTCTTCAGAAAATGTAAACTTTGTAGCAGAACATCTGGCTCCAAGTATTAAATAGGCTCCATTTAGTCTAAAAATAATAATGCCTTCTTTGTAGCCACTTTCCCTTGACTTGATTGAAAACATCATGAGGTTAAGTCATTTCCCGTTATAAATCCGCAAATGTTTGCGTCATCTGAAAAACTGGTGCAGGGGCGAGGAATTGTTGGGTGGTGGGAGGGTGGTTGTTTGTCCTCTGACATATGGAGACAGGAAGCTGTTATCAGTGATGCCACTTGGACACTTCAGGGCCACTTCACTTAGCTAAAAACCAGAAACCTGACATGAGTATCTGAACATAGTTTTATCCTTGCAGCACTTCTACTACCTATAAAAACCCTCTTGGATAAGGACAAAAACTCATAAAATGCGAGCCTGTGGTTTCATCTGATGTAATGTGGTGCTTTGCAGACGAGCTCAGCAGGTTTTAATGTCAGCTGCTGCAGGTTTCAGAGGTGAACTGGAGCAGAGCCTGCAGGCTTGACTACAAGAAGCAGCTGCGTGCACGCAAAGTAAAACACCTGAGCTCAGAGGAGACCGGTTAGGTAGAGGAGGTTACACTGACCAGTAGGGCTGTGTGGTAAAGCTGAATACTGTTTGGTACTGACTGAAATGTCTCTGCAGCACCAGGTATCAAAAAATGCGATGTGCACCTTCAGGTTTCAGAAAACTTAAATTAAACGAGAAAAAAAAAAAAAAAAAGAGCATTAAAATTATTCACTGAAACTGCCTTCTTTTATATCGTAAACAAAATATGCGACATTGCAGCTGGGACTTACCCTAGCTGTTACAGGATAATTGGTGTGTAATTTAACTCCACTATTGTTTGAGTCACTAGAGTAAGTGTCGATTAAAGACCAGCATTAAGAGAACTTGTATTTCAGACTCGACCTCCTCCTCCTCCACACACAGATGGAGGGTTGTACTCGGAGGGGTATTTCCCAAAGCAGGATTAGAAAGTTAGACAGATATCTATGATGATATTAAAGCTAAATCTGCTGCTAGAGATTGAAATCTCAGAATAAAAAAAGGGTTATCACATCTGGTATTAGGGTTCAGTTACGCAAGGTGATGGTTTCTTAAATGGGGAAAAAAACACAATTTCAGAGAATATCAGATATATAATCTTCCTAAAGTTATGTGGCTAATTTTCTAATCCAGATTTGCGGAGTGCCCCTCTGCACTTTAGATGGCTCAGTGGTGGATTTATCTGAACGCTGAGTGAATATAAAGTTTGCCGTTTTCATCCTTTCATCCAGGGCTTTTGGGAGGTTGCACCACTGTTGCACCTGCCTTTACCAACCAAACAAAACCTTTCAACTGGATCTTGTGAAGTCCTTCGACAGAAACGGTGAAGCGAGTCCTGTAGAGCTGATTGGTTAGTTTTTGTCACATGACCTGCAGTGCACTTGCTGCATTCAAAAAAAGATGATACACCTGAAAAAACAGGAGCATGTCTCCATAGAAACTACTGAATTTGTGCATGCAAAAGACGATACACCTGAACAGCCCCTAAAAGCTAGTATTTCGGTTTCATGATCCATGTTTTAGGTCCCAAAACTCTGTAGATTTTACCACTTTTTATGCAGTTTGTCTCACAGTCTGAGGCAGAAATAAAACATGTTAAACACCTTGTAGCTTCGACCACATACTGTATTACAGCAGGCCTAGTGTTTAGTCTGTTAACTGCAGTGCATCTTCCAACAAGCTGCACTTTAGAGCTGCACAATTCACCTGATGTCGGTCAACAAAGTTCACTGCTGCATTAAACAGCAACTAAACTAAAGGCAACTAGATGTTGATTCTGATGGCTGAACGACCTTCAGCAAGTTAAAAGCGTCTGGAAGCAGATTTTTATATTTTTAGAAATAGGAATTCAAACGAAAGCTGCAACTAATTATCATTGTCATCATTAATCAATCTGGTAAGTTTAGTTTAATCAGAGTTTCCAGTGTTCAAGATGACATGTTCAGATCTCGTTTTTTGTCTGATTAACAGTCCAAAAGCTAAAATAAAGTAATAAAGTATAAGTATAGAAGATAGTAATAAAAAAACTGCCATTACAGTTTCCCACGGCGATGTATTTAAATAGTTTTTTTGTCCTAAAACCAAAGTTATTAAATTCATTGAAGAAGCTGAAGCCTGAGAACTACAGATGATTTGTTTTGATTGATGAATTAAACGAATCATCTTTTCTCCAAATTAATTCTCTGTTGCGTGACTAATGGATTATTTGATTTAGGACGAAATGGCTGCCTCGAGGGGGAAAACTAAAAACTGATGACTGATCTGGAAAAGAGGCAGAAATGTTGTTATTGTTGTAAGTTCGGTGCTGAGGTGCTATCTGCTGTAACCTGCAGAGAGCCTGTTGGTCTGCAGTGCCTCAGTCTGTCTTTATTGCTGCATACTTTCCCTCGGTGAGAATTTACAGAGCCTAAATGAGGCTTTCAACAGGTGACCTTTGACCTTTCCTGTGTGATGCTGAGCGGTGATTTCATGGTGAAAAGTGTTTCCTGCTGCTCCTCTGACCTGCGCTCATAAATCACAGAGGAGGAAACCGGCCCAGCGGCATTTCCTCTCCTCTCCCCTCAGCGGAGGAGAGTAACTCCAGCCGCTGAGGGAGAAATCCTGGCAGAGGATTTAACGCAGCGTGACCTCTGCAGAAACCTCGAAACCACAACCCAGAGCGATCCGAGGACCGGACAGTGCTGAGGACAGCAGCTGGACTCTGCTTCCTGTCCTGCAGAAGTGAAGGTTAAACCCTGTGGAGAAATGTCAGATACACTGGATTTCACATCAAACAACAACTGTGAGGTTAAAGATGTTCACATTCACCCTGGAGGGACAGTCGAAGACTCGCGACCCAGTTTACACACAGGCCTCCGGTTGCAGGACGGTGCAGGGAGACGGAGATCTGTCAGACTGTCATGCAGACGGGGCCAAACAATGAAGTGTTTTTGGTGGCACAAGTCAGTCACATGACCTCAGTTGATCTGGCAGTGTGTGTAACAGCTGAAGACCAAACTGAAGGCAAAACAAGAAGGAAGTGAAGTTCAGGCCTGACGGAGCACGAACAGGGAAGAGACGCATACTTTTGGTGTGGGTCTGTTTTTCCTTATTCAGGCCCCTTAGTTCCAGTGGAGGGAAATTTTAATGCTGCAGCACACAGTGATGATTGTGGTAACAAGGTCTGCCCCTAAAATATAGATAATTCGTATAATAATTTAAACCTCGTGTTGTTGAATCATCTCTCCTCTTTCAGTGGTTTGGTTCCAGGGCTCCACTTGGGTCCAGACTGCATCTCAACAACAGCTGTTGATTGGTTACCATGAAATTTTATACACATTCTAGAGTATCAGAAAAACTGACTGGTCACCTGGCAGTGAAATATTTAAACTTATAACAGATGGATTGGCACAAACTTGAGTTTGAGAGTGACTTCATGGTCCCCTGACAATCTGTGTTAAAACAGAGTTGTGTTGTTGAGGGCGTGTTATTTAAGGTAAATACATGTGTTTAAAGGTGTATCACATGCTACAACAGTTTATAATAGACACACATGATATTAAAACTCAGGAAAGTTGTCATGGTGGCAATTATTTCCTCTTTCGTCACAACAATCACAAGGTAAACAGTAAAAATACAGTTTCATGTTACAGTCATCTACTTATAATGTGCACTTGCATGTATGTGATTGGTCAATGCAGCATCTTGCCAGATTTTTGCAGGGCAGCCCTGTTTTCTCCTCCCTGCTTGCACAGACGAAACTGGACTTCATTCATATAAATGAGAGGGCTGCGTTTCTGCACTCAGGGCTCACTTCAGTCTGAACACAGCCTTGGGGGGGGTCACCCTGTTTCACCTCCCTCCTTTCTGCTCGTTGCTCCGATGCTCTCGGCTGTGGTGCTGAATGTTCATGAGGTCTGCAGAGCTACTGGTGAAACCAGATGTTGGCACCGCTTCATCCGGAGAGATGCTGGTTGAGACTTTGAAGGCAGAGAGATGCTCAGAAAGAACCAGTCTGTACCGTGCGGCCGTGACTATGTCAGATGTGTTTCAACCTGTTCCTGATGATGTCACTGGAAGGCTGGGTAAGAAGCCCGCCGTCACTGAGAGAGAGAAGATGTGATGTGAGCATCGCGTTCTCAGAGATACTCATCACATTCTTACATGAGAAGTGACAGAAGTAGCTGTGTGTGTGTGTGTGTGTGTGTGTGTGTGTGTGTGTGTGAAAAGAGAGCTTGAAAGACGAGTTCAAACTCTGCTTGCTTTCTCACCTCGGGACACCAGGCTCGCCACTTTTTAGTGTCACAAAAGTGATGAAGGAGGATGCGTCAGATGACCATCCAACAAGCTCTTCAGTTGGAGTCGACTGAAGCCTTAAAAGTCAGGATAGCTCGCCCTCTACTGCTTTGAATTTTACTTTTTGTTGCTCTTCACCTGAATGTAAAAGCACTTTGATATAGTTGTTTTGTTATTTTAATGTGCTGGAGTCCAAAGCCAAGCAAAAGAATTAATCCATGTTTTTCTGGATCCACTGTTAAGATATTTGCATCTCTGACTCGTAATCCGATTTCATATTTTGCATAATGTTGAGTTTTGCATCACACAGGTTTCTACTTCCTGCTCTGTTGCTCCTCTGTCACACATGTGCAGCTTTGAGGCTTTTAACAAGGCACCAGGTGTGTGTGTGTGTGTGTGTGTGTGTGTGTGTGTGTGTGTGTGTGTGTGTGTGTGTGTGTGTGTGTGTGGGAAATCTGGACACATAATGAAGGGAGATCACAGCCAGGCAGTTAAAATTCTCCTGACTGTGCAACTTCACCACTCCTGCATTTTTTTTTTTTTTTAATGAGGTATGCAGATGTGATCATCACCGTCCTGTCCTCTGTGTGTTCAGACTCTGTGTTCGGCGGTGGTCCAGGTGTACGGGGCCGAGCGGAGCGCCTGCTGGGCGAAGAGATGCTGCGGAGTGGCCTGTCTGGTCAAAGACAACCCGCAGAGATCCTACTTCATCAGAGTGTTTGACATCAAGGTGAGTGAGGCCGGTCTGTAAAGCTTTAACTCAGTGGTTTCTCACACATGTAGCACACAGCAGGAGCTCGTCCATGTCACACACGTTCTCGCTTACTGGAAATACTTCGTTTGGCTGAGGCGAGGGGGGCGGAGCCTGGGTACAGTGTGCAGGAAGCAGGATAGAAACGTCATCGTCACTCCCACTCGCTCACTATGGATTCTCCGGACAATGACCGGCTCTATTCACACATCGACTCAGTCAGACATTACACAGACTTTGTACTCGGGAGCTGGCAGGGTAACGTCTGGAGTTCAGCGTTGCGGTACAAATATGAGAGTGGTATCAATTTTCCCATCTGACGCTCCACCACAAAGCAACAAAGCGTATTTCCGTAAATGTTGAGCTCGTGCTGACGAACATTTCCATGATAGTTGTCCACATTGTTCTGTTCCCTCTTTGTCTTTGTCCTCCACAGTGTGTGGCTAGACTGAGTCCACACACTGCAGGCAGTCATTGAAGAAATTAATACGCTGCTATAAAGACGAAGTGCAATCAATGGTTCAAACCGTAATGGATCAAAGTGAATTAGCAGCCACTGATGTGTGTTTACTGTCTGCAGTGTTTCCCACTGGCGGAGAATTTAGTTGTGGTGGTGGGTGGCATGGCGTGTGATTGATGTGCATGCACAGACTCATGCAGTTTAGATTGGGAGCGTGTAATCAGGTTATTTTCTGTAGCCACAGTTCACAGATATCCCCTAAACGCCTTGCATGCAGACAGGTAGATGCTACATTTTAACAATGTCACCTTAACGCCTCACATGCAGGCTTTTAGTAGATGCTACAGTTTACTGATGACCCCTAAATGCCTCACATGCAGGCTATCCGTAGACACTACATTTTAACAATGTGCCCTAAACGCTTAGCATGCAGACTGGTAGACGCTACATTTTAATGATGTTCCTAAACGCCTCACATGCAGGCTTTTGGTAGATGCTAGCTAGCCGGCGGTGTGTGGCCAAAAGTGAAGAATGAAATAATCCTGAATCCATTTGGATATTTCAGTGTCTGAACATAGAACTGGTTTCAAGTCATTTCAATCAACCTACAGGAACTAAAACATGATGCAGATCCACGACACTTACTGTGGATCTTTTGGGTGCTGTGTGACCGCAGGGGTCTCCTTGGTGGTGCATTCATGCACATCTTACATCCAGTAATTTAAATTCTTCTACCAAACTTATATCATGAAAACCAGATTAACCATCAGAAAACATGGATGTTGTGAAAAAGAAAATGAAACTTGGTTGTTTCTCGCATTAAAAGCAGCCGAGTCGTCTTCTCACATATCAGAGTATTGATTTTAGCAGAAATAAACTGAGAGTAATGACTGTCTGGAAGGAGGGAAATCAATCTAAAAGCTAATTGCGAGGGGTGGATTTCTATTCATTGGACGACAGATTTGTTTCCTCTAAACCTCACGAAGAATCTGCTCTGACTTTTCCTTCCCTGTCTTTTCTTTTTTGCAGGAAGGGAAAACCATGTTCGAGCAGGAACTGTATCACAACTTCTCCATCAGCAGCTCCAGATCCTACTTCATCTCGTTTGCAGGAGACGTATGTGTGCAGCTGTTTTATGATTACCTCAAACCCCCACCCAAAAAAAAAGCAGCTGGTCTCACTGATCGGCTCCTCCTCTGTTTTAATAAAGTGTGATAATAGCTGGATGTGTTAACGCACAGTCAAATATTCACATCAGGGTCGGCTCACGCTGCCGCAGACACTAATGCAAAGCAGCCGCAGGCTCCAGGATGTTTCTGCTGTTTTTAGAAAAGCTGCTGCTGTTTGAGCTGCTGAACGTTACAGGACCAGTCTGTTTAAACAGTAGCTGAACTAAGCAGTGTGTTGGGTAGAAAACTGAAACCCACAAACATCACTGTGGGCAGCGTTTTATCTGCATTCAATCAATTTATGGTGCGACCGTGTTCTTAAGCTGAGGATTTTAGACTTTAGGAGTTGGAAAAGAAAATTGAGTAATCCGCTAATTAATTTAATTGGTGAATCCAAACCAGTAAGTAAAGGCTTATTTTTATTCATCAAATGTGTGTTGATCAAACACCTTTTAAATAAATCAACAGTATGAATAACTCCAGACAGTGTTTGATTATTAAGATCTGTTAGGTTTTGGCCGATATTTGATAATATCAAATATCACAATATTTCCTGCCATATGCAATGTTTTTTATTTATTTATTTATTTATTGCAATTTTGTAGTTTTGCACTTGTCCTGCTGCCAAGTCCGACTCTTATTTCACTGCTTTGCTTACTGTACAATGGTTACACAGGTTTAGTGGCAGCATTGCTTATTGCTGGAACAATAATATCATTTTTTCCCCCCCCCCCCCAGTGCTTTTATTTAAGAGTAGATTTTCCAAATGAAATATGAGGTTTATAAGTTTACAGTATTCAGCTGTGATCTGCTCAGTGCAGGAAATAAAGGTCCCATATTTTTCAGTACAGAAGTCCTAGAACTGATCTATAATCAAACTACACAAGGACAGAGACCTTTAGACTATATGGGACCTTTAATGCTCTGTGATCTCTCTGTGATTTTCTTTATGTAAAGAAAGATGGTCTTTTATTCATCTGCGGCTCTTCTTCTCTCCCTCTCAGACCTGTCAGATCGGTCTGAATTTCGCTAGCGAAGAAGAAGCCAAAAGATTCAGAGTTGCCATCAACGATCTGCTCAACCGACGGCAGCGCAAGACCGGTGAGTTTCAGCGTTGTTCAGTTTTTCTTTGTCTGCTTCCTCACCCTGTGTGACCTGTCTCGCCTCACACTGGAGAACTCACCTCCTCTTCTACTAACAACCTGAATCTGGGTCTCACACCTCTCTGCCTCTCTTGTGTCCCGGCTTTATCAGGGAGATGAGCAGGGCTTAGCGAATGAAAACCAAAAGTCGACACAGGAAAAAGCTCCTGAAGTTCTTTCATGGTTTTGTTGTGCTGCCGTGATGTTTGAATACATTTGAAAATAGATGCACACAAGCAGAAAGGAAGAATTAGAAGGAACTAAAGAATCCCACACACGTTTGACACCTGAGGGTCGAAGGTCATTTTGGTCCTACAGGAGGAGAAGGGACAC
Organism: Seriola lalandi dorsalis; assembly: GCF_002814215.2. Classification (NCBI taxonomy): domain Eukaryota; kingdom Metazoa; phylum Chordata; class Actinopteri; order Carangiformes; family Carangidae; genus Seriola; species Seriola lalandi. The sequence continues at coordinate 308,236 of NW_019525167.1, read as the reverse complement.
GGGACTCGCACATTATTATTATCATTATTATTATTATTATTATTATTATAATAATGATAATAATAAGTAGTAGTATTTTTCTTAAGAAGGTTACAAAGAGCTTTATAGAAAAAAAGGGAATTAAAAACAAAAGAAACAAACATTAATAAAGCAGAAGAAAGTTACATAAAAATATAAATTGTCTGTATCATGAGAAAATAAAACGCAACATATCAAACAGCCATAAAAGCTTTCTGATAAAAGACACTAATGAAGCTGCCTGTCTGATATCAGGCGGTAGACTGCTCCACCCTGAGAGACCAGCAGAGCCCCCCCCCCGATCTAAGTCAACGCCCTGGCACATATGGGGTTAATAATAAATGACTATTGCTATCGCATCACCCGCTTTAATCCAGCACAGATAGTGACGACTCTTTGGACGCTTCTGCCACAGAAGGATCCTGCAAAAGCAGTTTTTTTTCCCCCCACAGTATTTGGAAAAATCACTTCCATTAAACAGAAAATTCCAACAAGAATCTATGCAATTCTTTTTACAGCACAAAACCTAATTAACTGTGGACGTTGAATTTTGATTGAAACTTTGAATGAAGCCAAAATGAAGCATTTCCACGAGCCGTCGCTGCGTCTGCGTTAATGAATTTCTGCAGAGTAGCCTCCTGTAGAAGCCACTGTGCCATGGGTGGATGAACGCTCCTCTGCTGACGCTCTCCTCCGCCTGTGTTTGGGCTGTTAAGGTGTTTTTCTTAGATGAGAGCATGAATGGAGGGATTGAGTTTTTTGTTTTTTTTTTGCTGGCGGACACTTTCCTCCTTCCTTCTGTGAGCTCGCTGCGTTTCTCTCTGCTGTAGTAAAACTCTGGGCCCGTCTGCAGCGAGGCTCCTCTCTGGCTTCCCTCCAGCTCCTCTCAGCATGCCGGCCTTTTTGAAGTGCACTGCTCAAACTGTGATGATGACTGAGGGTTCAAAGGCTCACAGTGCTGGGAAACAGAAGGGTTTTAGAAGAAGGGGGGGGGGGTTAGTTTATGTCAGACATATCTCAGCTTTCAAATCTTTCGCTTGTCCTCTTCCGCTCGTGTTGAAGACTTCTTGAACTGTCCTTCTGATTGTTTTGTCTACACTGTCGAAGACGTGTGGCCACATCTTCTCTCTGATCGCCACAGACTAACTGAACCTCATCACGCTTTCTGACTCTTGAGCAGCTCACCTTCTTCTCTCGCCTCTTTATCACTAAACAACTAAAAATATCTCAAATTTTACCAAGATAATTCTCCTCTGAAACTATAACTGTGTCAATTTTTCTTTTGCAGAGAAAAGAGGTGACCCTAAAAATGGTATGTTGAACTCTTAATATTGATAATGCAGATTCAGTAAGAGCTCAGAATGATCAGAATGATTTTTTTTCCAAATCAAACCACAAAAACTCCAATAACTTTAAGATTCACCCGGACGTGCCGTACAACAAAACGTAACAACATGACACGAAAATGGAGATAAATGAACCATTGAATAAATAAATAAATAAATAAGAAAACAAGGAAATAAAGAGCAAAATTAGGAAAACAGGAAAGGATCCAGATGTTGACCCACAACTGGTTTATGACGGGGAGCTCCAGGTTTTCAATCCTTCAGTTATAAACAGCTGTTCAAACAGGAACCAAATTGATGCAACATTTGTTTTTATTATTGTTATTGTTGCTCAATAATAAATTATATATATTTTTCTATCTAAAGTTTAATTGATGAAACCTCATATAAAACATATTTTGATTTAATCAGCATGTGTTCTGTTCTTACAAACGGCCACAGTGACCACGAGTCATAGATACGTATGCCATACCTGTGTTGTAACTGTAACCACACACCAGCTGTACAGAGATATCACAAGGAGACAATAGGAACTGTGACTGTAAACGCAGTTACTATGGGGAAAAGCACATTACAGCCTTAAAATGAATGTTTTGTGAGTGTAGTGTTGGTGGCGGTGGTTTCAGCAGGTGAAGACAATTAATTATAAATCTGAACCTCTGTGGCAGAGCTGCAGCAACCTCGCGGTTTCTAATAAATCCACCAAATGAGGGCAGAGTTTTAGTTTCCTGGTTGAACTGATGTGTTCAAAACCCTCCAGCTGTAACGTTCAGTGTTGGTTCAACTGTTGGTTTTCCATCCACCACACCTGTAGACCGTTAACAGTCACAGAGATCCAGCTCCAGACTTATAAATACTGCACATACGCACATAAGTTCTCTCCTGTACAAACAGCTAAAGCTTCATACACAATACACAACATCAAATCTACACAACCAAGGCATCCGGTCGAGTGCTCCTGGTCCCTCCGACCCGTATCAACAAACACAAGTCTGTTTGTGTCTTTGTTTGGACTCTCATTGTGCTGTGAATGGGGTTCATGTGGGTGAAATATAGTCGAGATCACAAAATCTCATGACCCCCCCCCCCCCCCCCCCCCCGCAGTGAAACAGGCAGAGCAGCTCACCGTGTGAATGTCGAAGCAAGACACTGATGAAGAAAAACCGTTCACGTTAGATGAGCATCTCCTACAGTAATAGATGTTGTTTGCACGCCTGGATACAGATGCCAGGAGACTGCAGTATTTCCTGACACGTCGGCGGTGCTGTTTCACAGACGGCGTGACTCACACACTGACACAGAGTGGAGTCTTCTGCAGGTTAATCTGGTCAGCAGGAGGCCCGTCTGTGCCATATGTAGACCACATGGCCTCTGTTGTTCCCTGTGAACCCTGTTGTGATGCACATTAGGCCTAATCTGTAATCCCCACAGTCACTGCTGCCAAACATTTGTTTTGTATATAGATTTATCATTTAAATTATTTAAATTGTTTGTTTGTTAAATCGTGTGGCAAACTAAACGTGGATAGAAGTTAATAACAGGTGTATAATGTGATAAGCCACATTGATGTTAGGGCTATACCCGCAAGACTTTTAATGCGTGAAAACGGCATGACTCGTCATTTCTTTAAAAATCTCATTCCACACTGAAACACCAGAACAACAGGAAAACAGTTCAGTCTCTTCTTCTTCGTCTTCTTTCGGCCGGTATTCAGCAGTTGGGACCGTGGATGTTCTAGGGTTAGCTGCACAACTCGACTCTACTCTATCCGTTGGACAAAAGTTGCGGATAGCACCTGGGTCCAAGCGAGCTGAGACGATACCAGCTCAGAAGGTGACGTGAAAACACTGCGGACTGCTGACTGGTCAGAGAGAATCATCACTACTGTGTCATCGTTGTGTGAGACGGGACGTTCTGAACAAACCAGCCAAGCGACGAGCCTGCTGCTTTTATGTTGTTATTGTACAAAACTTTTAGTATAGTTGTGTTCTAATCTAACCGTTCCTCCTTCACACTTAAACACAAGTCTGGAGCTTTTGTATTGTTCCTCTCTGGATACCATTTCATCGGACAGAAGACTGAAACTGGGAGGAAAAGATGCATTTTCCAATTGAGCAGATAGACGTGACACATTTTTGAAATCGGTGATCACAGAGAAAGTTAGTGGAGGGGGCAGAAAGTTGACCTCGTAACACTTGACGAGACTCGTTTTCAGATTTATCCACTTTTGGAGGTGTTTGGCAGAAAGATCTGTTTCCTGGCTTAGTATGGACTGAAGGCCAAAACAAACGACTGTATTTTCGTATTTAGCCAGCTTAACGTGAATGTGGTCGTTCTTTCGGGAATGTGATACCTTCTAAATCCTTTGTGTTGATTCAGAAGTTGGCAATCTGACAGGTTCTGTGGGTAAAAATGGCTTGTGAGCAGCACGTACCTCCTTTCTTAGAGCTTTCCCAAAGGTAAATGCTATTTTACTCTATTTGTTTGCCTGTATGTGAACGCCAACATGAGTACATCATGTGAGTAATGGTCCCAGTGCGTCCAAGCTTTAATTTAGACCTTCTCCTCTGCAGCTGTGCCTGCATGTCGTCCCAAAAGACTGTTTACTTCCGTTAAGCCCTCGGGCTGTTGGCAAACACTGTGACCGTAAAGAGCAGGATTAACATATACTGAACAGATCAGTCGCCTCTTCAATGGACTTGTGCCTGAGATCGTTGCTTCATTGAAGTTTCTCTCCAGTGGCACGGATTCATTCTGACATTTCAGCTGTGAAACACGAGAACAACAGTGGAGCTGGTGTTGTTGGCGGCTCCGTTTGGGAGATGCATGTTTGCCTCCTCCCTCCTCTTGGAATGTATTGTTCTTGTCCTCATTGTGAGAACGGCAATGAAAACACGTCTGCAGGGGGAAGAAGCTGCCCATGTTGGTCCTTCAGGGATCGCCCCCATTGTTTGACTCGCCTGTTGTGAACTTGCTGACGCTCCTTAGCAAATGTTGTCAACTTGAACGGACGCTCACTGCTGTATCCAGCCAAGTAGGAGGTGAAATTATAGGTTGTTGGCTGTTGAGGAGAAGAACCCAGAGTTTAAGCAGCTTTCAGTATGAAATGTGCCGAAGACCTTTAGTCAGTACGTAAAGTTCAGATCTGAGTTTCCTGGAGCTTGAATGAACTATATTCTTCATTTCTTGCCAGTTTCGACTTCCTAATTCAAGTTTGAACTCCAGAGAACCCAAGTTTGAACAATGCAAGTCCAAAACTTGCAAGAACAGGAAGATGCAGTATGTTTTAATCTGGATCGACATAGAGATAACCCGTGCACTCAAGGTCGAGTTTGCATATGATTTGAACAGGCAGTCAAATGAGTCCTCACATCTCTGCATCTCTGTAAATGTCAGAACAAATTTTCTAGTAGGCATTATTTGGATTAATTGACCACACATTTTATATCTATATAAGTGAGAAGTGGCAGCAGTAACCACTTTGTAATATGCATGCTGGGATACTTGTCTAAACAGAACACAATAACGCTGAAGTAAGAAAAGCCTCCTGGAACAACTGTGGGTTTTGAAGAAGTAACAGCTGTAAAACACCTGGAAATGACTCTTTATATCATCACACGTTGAGACATTCGGTTGTCCAGTTCTCTTAATGCATCCAAGGTGCTGAGTAAAAGCATTTAGATGCCATTAATCTTTACTGCAGTGAACTGTGTTGCCATGATATGGATTACATCAGACATAACTGTTCGAACATAAAACTAAGTAAATACCAACCCACACACCATTTAGTAAAGCTATTAGTTCAAAGCATGTAAGCATGTTTTGTTGTCTAATCACAAGCAGCCACACAAGAACTCTGTCTAAAATCAGCATAAAATGGTTAAAATGATTATTTTAATCAGGAACTATCTGATCAAAGAACAAGCAAACAGGATTATGAATCTGATTTGGCGCAGACTTTCAGTAGAAAGTTACGTACTTTGTCGAAACTTGGTACCAAATATTCCCCTCATTTTTCATTAATCTTGATGCAGAAGCTTTTTGGTCAGTACCACAGAAGAACTCATCTGTGAGACCGGACCTGCACGGGACCAACCCAAACAGCTGTGACTTGAAAGCTGGGAAATGACCACCAGCCCCGTCCTGGTTCTCTGGAGACGGCGGAGTCGAAGCGTGCCTGTTGATCTGGTCGTAGACATCTAGTATTCATGGGGAGTCCAGGGATTTGGACCAGGATTAGCAGTGGATTAGTGGTTATGTCAGATGCTGCTGCAGTTTGCGGAGATTACAAGGGATTCGAGGACTGAACGGCCCCCTGACCAAGCAGGAGGAGAGGGAACGCCGCTTGACATTTCTGTTAGAAAACATGGATCATAAAAGCTCAGAACAAATTGTTGGTGAACACGAAACACACCACAGAGTTTACACCAGCCCGCTGACACATTGATCCCTCAGGTACCAGCGATTATTAAAAGCATATTGATTACAGTGTATGAGAGTCAGGAGGGTCATTTACAGTCTGAAGTACTGCATCTCGTAGAGGATGCAGTACTCCTTGCAGCAGCAATATCTTACGTCACAAAAGCACTGAATTCACTTTCCTGACTTCCGAAGATGTTGAAGTCTTATATTTGATTTGCAAATGTGAAAACTACTTCTTCCTATCCGTTATAGCCATTAATATCAGTGATAAAAGAAATCGTCTGCGGCTCCGTGCAGTCAGGAGGTTGTGATACTTCATAGACCCACAATAAACTAATAGAAAGGTCAACAACATGTGGCGAAAGTGGTCTCAGACTTTTGGACCCCACCGATCATTGAAAGAGTTTTTGCTTTCTGAAATTATTCCGCCTCTCTTCCTAACTCTTAGAAAGATGGAACAAAAAATCCACAGCGTCCTTTTTTGAATAAAATGTTCTAAGTTCAGCTGAAACTGTGATGAGGCTTCGGCAGTTTCAGTCCAATACAGTAGAGAAGTTTATATTTTTCTCCCGTCTTCTTTCCGTGGACAGTGTTTTCTAGCTGAGCTCTGGTGGTTGGAGAGAAAAACAAAGAGGGAATTTTTTTTTGTCTGACTTGTTCCAGCTTTGTCTGAATTATTATAGATTCAGCATTTTTGCACAGAATAAGGTCTGTGAATTGTCCCCTCCCTCTTCCACTGGAATGGCATTGGGAAGCGGTCTCTTCACGTGACGAGTAACTCTGGAAATGTACATATTTGTGAGTGTTGAATAAGTCCCAACTTGAAAACATGGAGAATAAAGAATAAGTCGACTGAACTTGAGGGGAACATCACAGCTGAGGTAGAAAATCCAAAGGTGAACAGAGGAAGAAATCTTAATCTTAATCTGACTTTATCTAGAACTCACATTAATTTAGTTGTATTATCGTTACTACTTCTTCATGCCTCTTTGAAGTCTTACATTTAACCTGATGAACCTGCAGAAACTCTGATTAGTGAAGTGTTGACAGAAGAAACAACGTCATGATTATTAGGTTTTGTTAGAGTTCTTCTAGTAGTGAAGCTAAAATGTAAAGTTTGTCCTTAGAGGAAACGGTTCATCCTCCAGGGAGCAGGAAAGACATCAGGACGTTTCTTTACAATCAGCCACAACTTATGGATATGTCTCCCTGACCCACCCCCCCCACTCTCCTCCCCTCTCTGTGTCTAGGTCCAGCTCTGCCCATGGCCACAGTGGACATCAAGAACCCGGAGATCAACAACGTGAGATTCCACAACTCCCACAGCCACCAGCAGCCGTACCACCTCAACAACATGCTGAGCCACAGCGGCCTGAACCGCAAGGACAAGAAGACCAAAGGCAAGAAGAAGAAGCTGACCAAGGCCGACATCGGCACGCCCAGCAACTTCCAGTGAGTCACACGGCGCATATTTAACATCGCTGAGAGCGTCTGTGAGGGAGACGAGTGATAACACACTCGGCTTTCAGTCATTCGGTTGTGTTATTTTCAATTCCTCAATCATACTGTACGAGGGGATCAACAGTGAGGTCAGAGGTCAAAGAAAAGCAGAGGGCGAGGAGTAATCACGAAGTAGAAGAAAAAGGAGCAGCTGTAACTAGAAATAAAAAGTATATAGAGTGTCAAAACAGAAAGGCTCAAAATATTCTCAAGAAAAGTAAGAATAAGATTTTAATTTAAACTTTGACTGTAGTTTAAAACATTTTCAGCGTTTAATTATGGGCTGTGATTACTTGCCTCTTCAATTTATTTCAAGCAGCCACTTCACATAAACCATGAAAACGATGAGGCAGGAAATGAAAGCTTGTCGTAAGGTTTTCATTATCTATTCATTTATTTTCTTGTTTAATCGATTCATCGTTTCATCTATAGAATAAATAAATAACTCCTCCAGTCTTCTGGTTGGATTTATAGTTTCCCCAGTGAAGCAGAGATTTTCTCAGACTGACATTATTCCACCGTTTCCTCAGATTGAGAGTCAGGGGTTTGATGTGCTCAGAGTTTGTTGTTAATGTGATAAAACAAACACTTCACTTCCTCTTGAAAAAAAAACCTCTTCACAAGTTGAAGAGTTTTGGCGAACGCAGGCGCCGCTGATTTAAAAAAAAAAAAAAATAAATAAAAGTTTGTAGTTAAAAAGGAAGTTCACTAGTGTTCAGTCACAGACGTGCAACTCAACAGAGTCTGAGAGCGCTCAATGACCACACTGTCTCTGTGACTGACTCACTGTTTAACATGCACACATGGTCGCCCACGTGCACATGCTAAATAGTTGATGTACTTCTGTGTGTGTGTGTGTGCGTGTGGACAGACACATGTGTTATCTCACCACATATCTGTCCCTTCTTCTTCAGGCACATCGGTCACGTGGGCTGGGATCCAAACACAGGTTTTGATGTGAGTACCCGCTCTACGCACACACACACACACACACACACACACACACACACACACACACACACACACACACAGGAGCACAATAGTGACCTGTGTGGTGGCTGCATGATGACATCACACAATGGGCTGTTGTTGCTTCCTGCTCATATTCACAAACGTGTCGCTGCGTCTCAGAAGCCGCAGAGACACAGAATGTTCCAGAGAGAATCAGCTGCAGCCTCGTTCATCCACAGAGCTGATTACTGCAGAAATCAATCAATCAATTAATTAATTAATTAATTAAAATAAATACAGAACCATCTCAGGCTCCTGCTTCATAACAAACTCAAAAATCACCTAATAATCATGGATAATTGTGACTCTTCAGATTAAAAGATGAAAACCACTCTTTGTTAAAATAGTTGCACTGACCTCACATTATTTTCTAGATGTGAAATGCATCATGGAAGTTTCTTCTAAACACAGACACACTGACCATGTGGTTGTCTCGTTCGTTATCTGTCACTATTTGTTTTCATACCAAAAAAAAACAAGTAATGTGATTTGGTTCAAGGGGAGAAAATAAAATCTGGAGCTGTGAGCTTCTGTAAAGCTGCTGATTCTCATTATTAAAATTCTTAGTCTTGTAACAGAAATGAATGACGTGTTGGATCCTTGAATTTGAGGGAATTGGGCCTTGAAAAGTCCTTGAGTCTGATGTTTAAGGAGGAGAGGGAGCAGCGTTTTATTCACATGATTCACATACGTACTCACAAGGTGGTGTTTTAATTTAGAAAAAAGAAAATAGCTTTCATATTTATTTTTCATATTTAATCAAACCATTAAAAAGAGGGTAAAGAGTTTTGACTTTGAAGGTGTTTAAATATAAAAGTATTCAAAAGTAATGTTAACAAAAAATAACTACTGGAGAAGTTTTAAAGCACAACTCGTCTTTTCCTCTTTCACAGGAAGTGATAAATCAGAAAATAATGAAGTTGAGCTTCTGTACCTCAGAAGGAAAACTGCATTTCTAAATGGAGGAATTACAGCGTCCAGAGCAGAATAACTCAGTTGGATTGTGAACAGGCTGCAACATCACTGTTGTCATGATGTTTGCTGTTATAAAAATGGAGGCTGTGTAGAAACACTGACCGGTTTATAATTATTCACCACTGAGTTCGTCAGACTGACGGGTTTAAGCAGGACCCTGGTTTGTTGTCGGGTCGCAGGCAGGTTGTATTTGCACCCGTTGGCCACTAGATGTCACACCAACACTGCATCTGACTCTTACTGTTCACTGCAGAGGGAGAAACTCACAGCTGTCTGCGCTGTTGAGTCGAAGAGGAGCAGGAAACTCACTGTTTTCTTTCTTCCGCAGTAAAGTTTTCATCATGATGCACAAAACATTTCTACATCATCTCAGTATATACATACTGTGTCTCAAAGCAACGACGACGAGCAGCAACAGCCACTGACTACAACTCGAGGCTGCTGGTCTAAAGCCACGTCTTCTTCCTCTCTAACATCAGCTACAGAGAGGCTGCTATCTGAACTCCCTCCCTGTATCTCATCTGAGAGTTATCACCTAACATGCTCTCTCTCTCTCTGGCTCTCCATCCTTATATAACTTAGTTATAATTATTCTGCAGGTGTGCAGGTATGAATCCAGCTCAACAGCCGCAGTAACGAGGCTCGTTTCCTCATCCAGCTCCTCACACAGGCGCAGGATGTAGTTTGACCAGCAGGGGTCATCGGTCAACAGTGTTCTGAACTGTCTTTAATGTCTGTTCCCGCTTCACACACTTTTTTTTTTTGAAAAAAAGTTCTCCATGTTCTGTGTTTGTCGACGCCGCAGCTCAACAACCTGGATCCTGAACTGAAGAACCTGTTTGACATGTGCGGCATCTCGGAGGCGCAGCTGAAGGACAGAGAGACGTCCAAGGTCATCTACGACTTCATCGAAAAGAAAGGAGGGGTGGAGGCGGTGAAGAACGAGCTGAGGAGGCAGGGTGAGAGCGCACACACACACACACACACGCACACACACACACACACACACACACACACACGTACGCACACACACGCACGCACACACACACACACGCACTGTCTGTTGAAGAATGAAACTCTCCTGGATTTTACTGCAGAATGGCTGAAATGTTGAAAAACACAGATACAGTTATAGTAAATGATTACTTAATTGATTTATTAGTTGATTAGACAATTAATTGCCAATTATTTTGGTCATTTATTAATTGTTTTAAGTGTTTTAACCAGTAGAAAAACACCAGCCACTCTCCTTACTCCGCCCATCAGGAATACGTCCGAGATACAGGGATTTAAATGTTTGTGTTTTAATTGATCCACCTGTCCTGCTTACGCTGCATCACACAGAGTGATTGACAGCTGCTGTTTACCTCCTGAGGATGTTTGAGTGGAGAACACACACGACTGTGTTACGTATCATCAAATCACAAGTCTGGGATTTTTAAACCTCGTCTGTTAATTAAAAATTAATTGAGTATCAGGAAAAATAATATAAAAAAATGTCATAAATAAACAATGACGTAATAAATGCTTCTTTTCTGAGGCCTCACCGTCATTTTTATTTATTTAAATTCCTCTCGGCTCCGTGTCGAACTGTCGTCTCCTCGCTCTCTGTTATTTTTCCATCAGACGGTTTGAGGTCTGAAGATGAAACGCTGTTTCCTGTCTGACGCTTTTATTCTCTGTGACAGTTTGTGTCCATGTTTTATTCATGTTCAACCTGAGAGAGACGAGAGGAGTGATTCGAATCTGAATCTGAATGTGTGTGTGTGTGTGATCTTTTTCATGCAGCCTCAGTGATTTAAAGATCAATCTGATATCAGTTACCACCAGTATTTGAATATTATTGGTTATGGATTGGATATCGGTGGTTGTTGACACCGTAACCTCCAGCGTAACCTTGGAGCCTGCGTGCGAACAGTTTAGCCCTTTAATTCAGTTGAGCAGGTGAATGTGACACCTCTGTGATGTCATCTTGTCTCTTATCTCTCCCATCCCGCAGCACCCCCTCCTCCTCCTTCCCGTGGCGGACCTCCTCCTCCTCCTCCCCCACCCCACCACGCCTCAGTCCTCCTCCTCCACCTCCCCCACCCGGCCCTCCTCCCCCTCCAGAGCTGGACAGCGGAGGCGGAGACTCGCCTCATTCGCCGAGCCCAGGCGGGAAGTCGGCGCT
>NW_019525167.1:296234-296744 GCF_002814215.2 Seriola lalandi dorsalis | reverse complement strand
TACAGTAGCCTGCAAACAGAGAGCTAAAACATGTCCATGGTTAATAAATACATTAAAAAATATATTTTAAAAATTAAATGACATTCTTTATATATTTAAATAACCCATTAAGGCAATACATAATATAATGAAATATTTTTTACAAAAAGTATCGAAAAGTATCGAAATACATATTGGTATCGGTATCGAAACAGAAATTTGGTATCGTGACAACCCTATTACAGATATATGTATAAGTATCTGTGTACATGAAGGCTGAGAAGTAACAAGAAATTTCAGCACCGAAATGCCAAGGACATGTTTGAGGTAACCTAGAAAGTGTTACATAGTTTGTCCACTAGAGAGCACTGACAACTTTATTCTTTAAACTGTAAAATGTCCCGTCCAGTAGATTAAACACAATTCTCATATCTGTACACCACTCCTCAATAAGAATCAAGGGATTCTTATCAAATATGCTTGTTTAGATTATGAGTTTATATAAAAAATTGAAATCAGCCAATGTGTTTT
>NW_019525167.1:294514-296184 GCF_002814215.2 Seriola lalandi dorsalis | reverse complement strand
TCCTCCACCTCCCCCACCCGGCCCTCCTCCCCCTCCAGAGCTGGACAGCGGAGGCGGAGACTCGCCTCATTCGCCGAGCCCAGGCGGGAAGTCGGCGCTGCTGGAGCAGATCAGGGGAGGGACCCAGCTGAAGAAGGTGGAGCAGAACAACCGAGCGCCGGCCTCCAGCACCGGCCGAGACGCTCTGCTGGACCAGATCCGACAGGGGATCCAGCTCAAGACCGTAAGACTGGATCTGATTCAACAGATCAATATATATGCTCAATATATATTTCAATTCTAATCAGAAAATCAATAAATAAAAAGAAAACAGATGAGGAAGCTTCAAAATGCTTCAATTTTACCTGCGCATGAAAACCTGTGATTTCCATGACAACAGAATCACGTGTTTGTAACTAACTGACCTGGATTTGCGTCTCGTTTGTCTCCAGGTGCCGGATCACCCGGAGTCCGGCCCCCCGACGCCGGCCCCCACCGCGGGCATCGTCGGCGCTCTCATGGAAGTGATGCAGAAGAGGAGCAAAGCCATCCATTCCTCAGGTGAGTCCGCCGACGGGCTGTTAGTGTCGTCGTTCAGGGTTCTTACCTGAGCTGAGGCCGTTTCCGGGGAAATAAAGGAAGTGTGACGTTTTTGGAAACGTGCCGACTCGTTTTCCAGCTGTGGGGTTGATGAGAAGATCAATACCAGATACTCACATCTGTTTGTGTGTAAAAAGTCGTCTCTCAGAGGGTCGTGTATTGGGCTGTTTCTTGGTGGGGACTAGACAGAAACCCCAGTTAATAGACCGATCCTTAACTCCGTTTCAAACACCTGTATGTCAGGTTTTTATCTCGTTGGTTTGAGACATATTTAAGATATAATGTGTTAATTGGTGAACTTTAGGGATGATGTACCTGTAAACGGAGCCAGGCTAGCTGTTTCCCCTTGTTTCCAGTCTTTGTGCTAAGCTAAGTTAGCGGGCTGCTGGCTGTAACTACATATTTACAGTACACACGTGTGGTGCCGCAATCGCCAATTATTGGCCAAATAAATATATAATAATGTAAATATATAATAATAGTAATTTTTTAAATATTTTTTAGGTATGATGGAATTTAAATGGTTTTGTACCTTGTTTTCAGTTTTATTTTAAGAATCTAATAAACACATTATCTTTTGTTTTGTATTGCGATCACCCATTTATTACATCATGTCATATCAGCCAGTTAAATGGCTCGTTTTTCCCGCTCTTAGAGGTCCAGCCCGGTTTTCTCCACAGGAAAGAAAGGCAGAACTCTAAAGTTTTTACTCTCTGGATTTTCACTCTTTAAATGATTGTTTCGTTGTTTGTCTTTCCCCAGACGAAGACGAGGATGATGACGAAGACGAGGACTTTGAGGACGACGACGAGTGGGACGACTAGCGACGACTCTCCTGTCCTCAACCCAGGTCCCCCACCCCCCACCCTCACCCCTCCTGCACCTATCTCTGACACTAAAATATCTTCTAAAAATCTTCCAGAATCTGACTAAAATTGAAATGTAAATGTTGTATGAATTTGCTGTATATTTATTTTTCTTTATTTTCTTTTTTTTTGTTTTTGCTCTTTGGTTTTTTTATGATTATGATCATTAATCTGTGCAATACCTCATCCGTTAAATCTGCACCCTCGTCATCAGAGACACCCCAC
>NW_019525167.1:293706-294464 GCF_002814215.2 Seriola lalandi dorsalis | reverse complement strand
ACTGACTGAGGCCTGATCTAAACTGACTCAGGTTATTTTTGTGACCTTCCAGCTTCTTCCTTCTCATGTAATGATTGTATATTTATGTAGTTAATACATCTATTACATTAATATTGTTGGACTTCTGTTATGTTTTCATTCTCATCTTTATTTCTGCTCCTGTGAAGCACCAGTATTACTAAAGTTTATTATTATTGACATCACACACACAAGAGTCAGAACTTCTCTTATAGAAATTTATTTACAAAGGCGTTTGATTGTGTAAATTGGTCCTTTTTGTTTAGAGTCCTAGATGCGTTTGGGTTTCACAATTCCTTTATTAAGACAATAGAAGCTCTTTATGATAACCCGAGGGCCAGACTTAAGATTAATGGTGTAGTTTCGAACCCCTTTTCACTGGAAAGGGGAACAAGGCAGGGATGTCCAATTAGCCCCCTTTTATTTGCGATTTTTATTGAACCCCTGAGTCAATGGATTATACAAAATGAGAACATTAAAGGAATACATATGAAGGGAGGAGAACAAAAGATATCCTTGTTTGCGGATGACATACTGATACAGTTATCCAGTCCAGAACAATCTATAGTACATTTGTTTTCACTTTTGGAGGAATATGGATCTTTCTCTGGATATAAGTTAAATGTTTCAAAAACACAAATTCTCAGTTTCAACTACAGTCCCTCAGAAAATGTAAAGAAAAGATATAATTTGAGTTGGGAAGCTGAATCCATGAGGTATCTGGGGGTGAATATACCAGC
>NW_019525167.1:292461-293656 GCF_002814215.2 Seriola lalandi dorsalis | reverse complement strand
ATCCAGTCATTAGAAAAGCACTTAAATCTGTCATCAGCACAATGTGGAGACACAGCCGGCGACATTTCATTAATTAATAATCAATCATCTAAAACACTAGCTGCTCCACCGAGAGGAGTCGGGAGTCCTCGTGATCCTTGGGAAATATTTCATGTGTTCATTTCTTCATGTTTCATTCCTTTTTGTTTGAGAAACTTTTAAAGGGAGACGCAGGTGCGACCGAACAGGCAGGATCCTCTTTGTGTTTTGACAGCGGTCGCTTTAAATGCGAGATAACACTATTTTCTTACCGTGCTTCTTTTCATACCTTTTCCAGTTTTTCCTAATAAATTGTAGTTTAGTCGTGTTATTTTTTCATGAAGACATTCGTTGACCAAAACATGGCGGCCCGGTCGCCTCGCGTGGATCTTCAACTTTTATTTTTTACGTAACGAAAGCCGTTTATTTGCACACAGTTTGTATGATAGTTCAGTTTTGGGTTTTTTGAGTGTGCGTTTGTCAGAAATAATTTTTATTTTATTTCAGGCAGGATACAGTGACAAACACTTTTTCTTTTCTTTTTTTTTTCTTTTAAAGCTAAAGGTTTCGCAGCCTTTTAAATGCGATTTACAAACGTGACTGACGATGTTTGAGTTCGCACATTTCTTCGGCTCGATACAAAAAATATGTCCACACACGTTAACTCACACACACTGTGGTGTTTTGTGGAATGATGGGAGTTTTTTTTTGTTCTGATGTCTGGTTGGTTTTTGTTCCGTTACTTTCTGCAGGAGGAAGCATCAACAGCTCTGGTCAGTATTTCAAACAAATATCACACACTACACAAAGAAACAAAATAATAACAATAAATAAAAAAAAAAAAAAATAGAAAATATCATCCTCTTCCGTCCTTCAGTTAACAAACTATAATTTTATGCAATGCGACTGTAAATGCCTCCTTATGGAGAATAATAGAAAAAATACAAATAAAGCAAATAATGAACCAAATGTGGCATTTGCAAGCAGCTTGTGGGTTTGCCGACGCCTGTGATCCTCCGTCTGTGAACGGTGCAAAGAAAAATAATCGACGCTCGTTTTAACTTGTTCGTCTTTAGAGTTTTTACCGTCCTCCAGCGTAGAGGCGTGATGCTGCATCGAGAAGCCGAGATACTGACATCGAACCTGTGAAAAGGGTTGGGGAGGGGTGGAAGGGTTG
>NW_019525167.1:289282-292430 GCF_002814215.2 Seriola lalandi dorsalis | reverse complement strand
TTTGTACATGAAAACACACTGCAGCAAGAAACAGCAACGACATCCTCACAAGGTAATAAAAGGTTTTAATTTAATCCACAAAAGTATTTATTAACATGATCCATATGATTATTGATGATTGTGCAAACTAATGTTGGGAATGTTGTGACGGAGGATTGAGGCTGTTTTAGTCAGATCCATCAGCAAAAACTCAAAACGAGTTGATCACTTTCAGTCGGTGAATCCATCAGTTTCCTGCCTCTTGTTGCTTTAAATTAATTATATCTTCAGGAGTTATTGTTATGTAATACTACATAAAATAATATATAATGATTGTAGGTCATATCCTCGCTACGTTCATATTTTGTCCGGTTTAATATGAAATGTGTATTACATTACTTTCTGTTTGTTAAAAAGGTCTTAAGAAGACCTCAGGTTACCTTTTTAAAGCTCCAAATTTTTTTCTTCCTCTGTTTTATTTTGAAGTCTTGATCCATAAGAAGATATATTTGTGGTTTTAAGAACCAAAAACCGTGTCAGTGTAGTTTTACATCTCCTCTCTCAGGCTTCTCTCTGCAGCTCTAGTAACAACAGGTCGGTGAGCCAATCAGAAGAGAGGACGCTCTGAGCCTCTCTTCTGATTGGCTGACTGTTTTCTGAGTGATCCAATAAAAAATAAAGCAAATTTCAGGTAAAAACACTCAGAGAAACCAAATCCTGCAAGGGTTGGATGGTGGGTCCAGGTGGGCGGGGCTTGGTGACTGCTTTGTTGTGACATCACAAAGTTCCAGAAGTCCTGACGGCTGGTTTTAAGGCTCAGTTTCTGAATACAGGCTGTGTGCATTTCTCTGTGGACTGAGGCTTTGATACTTTCACAGTATTAATATAGAACCTAGACCTGATCTATAATCACACTACACATGGACACAGACCTTTACACTGGAGGAACTTTAAGAAAAACTCTGTAACAGTGTAGAAACAGATATTTACAGCAACAACAAAACCAGGTAGCCTTACTATGTGGAGGGTGGCAGGTAAGTTTCTGTCTAGAGGTCAGATTTAGGTTAAAACGTATTTTTTTTTGCGGTGTTTGAGTATTTGTTTTTAAGCCACACTAGCGTCTCGAGGATAAACTGCCATGTAATTGCATACAAATGTTCACGGTCCCCTGAGGGTGATGTTCCTCTGATCCCCCTGACTTCTGACTTTTCCTCCAGCACCACTGTGAGCGTTTTGAGTGAAATATCTCCACAGCTGTTAGATTGGTTAGATTGTCATGACTCAGCTACATACGTTCACGCTCCCCTGAGGTTGAATTCTGATCACTTCCTCCCGTTTCATCCAGTGCCATGCATCGTGAGCAGGATGAACAGATGGGACTTGTGTTACACTGAGTAACACAGTGAGTACGGTGTCAGTAACTCGACTCTGTCTCTCAGCACTGTGTAATGACAGGATTTTATTTCCCTCCAATTAAACATGAGTAGAGCGATCTAAGTGGCATTTTATTAAAGATGTGAAATGTTGTAATGAGGGGGGTCACTTAGTCACAGTAACCCCCCCACACACACACACACACACACACACACACACACACACACACACATCCCTGAGGGGGGAGCCCTTGTTTACTTTGAACAGCTGTAATAATGAACTTCAGTGAGTGTAAGTAACTGGATTAGTAACTGATTCATACACAGACATGGATCTGAAGCTCTGCTGCTCCTCTGCCAGATAAACTCTGTGTGTTTACTGTATTTACATCACACTGTAATTACATCTCAACATAGGAAATCTAACTAAATACAGCTGCTTTACTATTTTGTTTCCTCATTTTGCTTTGCAGACTTCAGACTGTGCCGTTGTTTGTAGACTACGGGACTGAACTTTCTCGATTTCAAGCTTTAAAGGCTTTAAATTTCATTTTATGTTGAAGTTGAGAGTTGAAGTGGCTGAGGCTGTGATGCTCGTGAACTTTTCTACTCTCTGATCATTTTCTTCAGCAGAGTAAAATATGTAAAGTTTGTCCTGAGGGTGGCGCTACAAGTTACCATGTTGTTACCTGAATCAAAAAGGTGTATCCTCTGGAGAGTGGTCATTGAGGATGTTTGAGACTCAGCTTGTCGGACTTAGCTGCTATGGTTTTGTTTTTGTTAGCATGCTCATATGTTAACCTTAGCATGTTAGCCTGCTAACACCTGTACCGTGAGCAACATTTAGTAACATGTAGCACGTTAGCTTGTCAGTGTGATAACGTGATGATTTGTACAGCTCCTATATTTTATATATAACATTGACTTTTATTTAAATGGGAACTCTTCATGTTGCTTTTTGCAAAACAAAACAAGACAATTCAAAAGCTGAGTTGGGAAGAAATCACCTGTCGTGTACAGTGTGAAGTGTCTGCATCTCTGTCCTGTATCAGTGTGTGTGTTGATGGACAGTAAGCAGCAGCTGCTTCAGTCTGATCATGTAGCAGCTCTGTGGGTTTGTAGTAAAGTAATCCCTCTGCGAGTGGCCTTTATTAGAGAACACAGTGAGCTGATCCTCCTCTATGAGCACAAAGATCTGTCACTATAAACATTTATATTCAAATTTGAATCATTTCGCTTGAATAATTGGATTTAAAATCTGAATCGCATAGTTAGAAATTATTTATAATATATTGATGATAATATCAGATTCATCGAGGCTTATAATTAAAGAAACTGCTGATTTAAACCGATTGTGATGTTTTTCCTGCCTTAAACTCATAAGAACAAGTGCACACAGCAGCCTTTTGTAGCAGAGCTAATTCAAATCATAATAAAAAAGTAGAATCATCTGCAAGACTTAAAAAACCTTATTCTGATCCTGAGCCAGAGGAAAAACTGAACAAGTGGGTAGAGAACCTTTCATGGGTTCAGTGTTAACGAACGTGAAGGCCGAGGCAGAACATAAACTTTTATTTCTCTACACATCAGTTTTCACAGTCGCTTTCACACGGTAACAAAACATAACAACAATAACTGAAACAGGGAGAAGTGCAGTCTGCTGCTTCACTGTGTGACGACGTAAACAACATCCTGTTAAAAAGTGACGTTTGAGGTGAAATAAAAATCTTTAAATATTTCAATACAAAGTGAGAACAGTTCAGGTGTGACGAGTCGGGGGGGGGGGGGGCGGGGGG
>NW_019525167.1:274536-289262 GCF_002814215.2 Seriola lalandi dorsalis | reverse complement strand
GGGGGGGGGTTCAGGTCTGTGACTGATCCACCTGCAACGACAAACATCACACACACGTTTATCAGCTGCAGCAGATTTAAAACTGGGTGGATGGAAGTTCAATTACTTTCCAAAACTTAAAAAAATTACATTTTATTTTTATTATTAAGACACCCAGCAAAAATGATTAGTTAGTCATCTCAAAAAACAAAATAATAATAATAATAAAATAGAATAGGTTATATCTTGGGTTGTAGGGCAGCAGATTTGAGTAAATCATGAAGCACAAAGGTTTAAATGTAAAAGAAATTGTTTTCTCAAGAAGATGATGATGATAAATATGTTGTTATCACAACAACAACAAAAAACAATATTCTGAGAAAACAAGGTAATAAAGTTTTGACGACAGGATAAATAAATATAAAATAAAAATACTTGCATCAACAGCCATTATCAGCTTCCACATAGAAGTGCCATCATTACAATCAATATTTAGTGTTGCTTAGGAACTGTGAAAACAATGCATCACTATTGGAAAGATTAAGTGAAAAGCCACGCCCACTACCATTCATTTCATCCATAATTTTATTTAATTTGATCTTATTTTAAAACTGTATTTATCAAGGGCAGGTTTGCTAAGAATGAACATCCTGCTCTTTTCTCACATTGTTCCCTAAACAATCTATAAAACTGAGTTTCCAGTTGAACTGTATGTACGCTGCATTGACTTACATTAATTCCCAGGAGACTTGCTGTTAATCGCTAAATGTCTCACCCCAACCATCACCCCTGAAACCCTGACCTTAAGTCTTAACCCCTAAAACTTAATGGTTCACAACGTGTGGGGGGGGGGGGAGTCTCCGTGATCCAGCTGCATGAACAGAATCGTCCCCGCAATCTGACAAACAGAAGAACCCACTTAAAGACTGATGTTTACATAATGTTTAAGTTGAATACTTCTATATTGTTTTTTCAGCTCGTCTGCTCTCTTCCCAGCGGCTCCCGGACCAATCAGTCTTATCAAACAGCAGTGAAGAAGTCAAACTATTTATAACCTGACGGAGAGTTGAGGAATTCACGGAGCGACAGAGGCTGCCCTCTGATGACAGCAGGCTCTCGGCAGACGGGGGCTAATGGCTTTTGGAGGCTGAATTATGTCTGTGATGCTTCCACTCAAGCAAAACAAAATTCCTTCAAACCCTAATATAGATCAGTCAGTGACGGACTCACAGGAAGTCTTACCCTTTTTAAGGCCCTGATGCTGCTTCCGCGAATCGCCGCCATCAGGTCGTCACGGCTCGACCTCTGCGGCGGCGGCAGGTGGGCCGGTTCCTCTCGTTTCTTCTGCAGCGACGGTTTCAAGCCGTTCTTCAGGTCTTTGAGAATGTCAGCGCTCTCCTTCTCGTTGGCGCCGTTCTTCAGCTTCTTTGACCTCGGTTTCCTCTGGTTCGACTGACCCTTCGTGCTGTTTGAGCTTTCGTGCTGTTTGACCATTTCGGCGATCTTCCTCGTGGGCGGGTCATGGGATGGAGGAGGAGGAGGAGGAGGAGGATTTCTGTTCTGCTTTTCAACAGTCTTAGAAGATTGCGGCGGCTTTTTTGAAGGTCTTTTTTCTGCAGTTGAAGCAGAAACTTGTCCCGACACCTCTGGAGGACTCTGTTCCTTCTTCTGTTGAAGCCTCCTCTGTCGCTGTTGGTCCTGGTTGCGTGTCAGGATGCCGGTCGCCGTCATCCTGGGGCCCGGGAGGTCGAACTGGTAGCCGAGCTTGAGCAGAGTGGTGTTCTCCCTCAGCAGCTGGACCATCTCCATCTCCACCTTACCCCCGCAGATGTGCCTCTGGTTGTGGAAGCGAAGCTCCACCAGCGTCCTGTTGTGCTGCAGCGCCGCCAGCAGAGCCAGGATGCCTTGACCCGACACGAAGTTGGACTCGATGTTCAGGTTTCTGATGGAGCAGTTTTCACGGAGCATCTTGGAGATGGCAAAGGCGACCCGGTCATCGGCGTGGGTGTTAGCGAGACTGAACATGTGCACGTGAGTGTTTGTGCACAGGGCCTCGGCAAAACGAAGCAAGGTCTCCTGGGAGATGTCTTCGATGTTGTTGAGGTTGACTTCGTTCATGGCGGGATCGTCACCCAGAATCTGCTCCAGAGCTGTGTCGATGATGATGGGGTTGCCGCTCGCTCGGTCAGAGGTCGTGTTCAGGTTTTGGTCTGTGGTTTCAGTCCTCCTCAGTTCACTCCTCGAGCCTTTTGAGACGCCGTTCCTCTGGGGACATTTACTCCTGATCGGCGCTTCCTTTTTACACTCGTCTTTCTTTTCTGCCTCGTTTACCTTTGCGTCGTTTTTCCCAGAAACACTCTGCGCTTTCTTCTCCTTATTTGAAACCTTCTTCCTGTCACTGCCCAGAGTCTTGCCGGTGTTGCTGCCGCTCGCTGACACTCGTTCCTCCCTGCTCTTATCTGGCCGCCCTTCCTGCAGACGATAACAGGACAGAAAATGAGGTCGAACCCTGACATTCTGCAGCCCCAGGGCTTTTAATTAAGAACCCTCTCCAGCGCTGGCAGCCGCTCATTAAAGCTGGCATTTCTCAGACAGGCTATATTTTTAGACTGTTTTTTCCAGTGACACGTTTAAATAAAATGGACACACGTGACACTTTCTACATCATTATACATAATAAAGTTTCATTCTCTCGTTGGACTCAAAGTAAAAAGCTTCATATCAAAACCACACACAACATGGGAGGAAATATCCCGATTTTTAGTCCATCGTATGGGTCACGTTCTTGGATCCTACATTTCTCAAAATGCAATTGGACCTTGACTGCTTGGTTAAAAAAAACATGTCTCTTTTACACCTCCAGTTTGTGAGGAACTCTTAACCCTGACAGGATCACTATGCTCATTATCCTCTGGAGTCTTCAGCAGATATATATATATATATATATATATATATATATATATATATATATATATATACACACAACTGTTGTTACAAGCGGAGTAGTGCTAATGTGATGAGTCAACTGATCTTAAAGTGGAAAATTGTTGGAGTGGTCCTTTAATCCTAAACTGAAACTGAATCTTTTTTCTGATTTTAATTTTAAAGAATAAGTTGTGAGGGTGTTGATGCGGAGTCTTACTTTGACAGCGTGAGACAGTTTAGTCGCGTCACTCAGATCTATTCATTCTGCATGTTGTCTTTATTACAGTCTATCTGCTGTTTGCTGCTGGTCATGTTCTGCACAGTTTGATTTACTGGAGCTTGTTTGAAGAAAACCAGAACTGAACCTGACGGTAAATGAGCTGTGAACCAAAACTACAAAATAAAAAAAGCTAAAAAGCTTCATACAACTTCAGGGTTGTTAATAATTCCACCCATTTCAGATTACATGTTGCTGTTTAATTGTTAATGTGAAACTTAATAGTGCAGCTTTAATCATTCTTGTCACTTGAAGTTAACAGAATTTCTGACCATAGGTTTTCTTTAATGCGACTTTAACTATTTAGTTTTTTAATTTTCTCTTGAAACCCGTTTACAGAGACTTGAAACTTGCTACTGTAAAAAGATAATCAATCACAGTCAATATTTGATCAAGTGTTATTCTGTCAAAGTTAATTATCGTGTGCTGATGCAGAGACAAGCAGAAAAAAACTCTCTTTGCTGCTGTAACATCCATGAACTGGATGTTACAGCAGCAGAGAAGCTTAACAGAGAAGACAACAACAACAACAACAACAACAACAAATCATCAACAAAAACATGGATGTTGTAAAAAGATCATTTTGTTTTAGTCTTTTCTTGCATTAAAAATGTTGCACATCAGCAGCTAACTGTAAAATCATCATGAGAGGCACCAAAAAGTTTCCTAAAACTCCACTCAAATGTATTTCCTCAAGACGATAACAAAAAACTGAAAATCATTCATCAAAAAAACTGATGGATGATTTCACAGATTTTCAGCAGAGATGTTGTGATTAATTGTCTCTTGGTAATTAAAAAAAACTCAGGTACTGATTTTTGTTCTTACCTGTACAACGTTGGACTCCACCTTCTCGTCCTCCTGCAGCTTCTTGTTCTCCTCCTCCCAGTACTTCAGCAGAGCGTCCCTGTCAAAGTTCCCCGTCGGGGTTTTGGCGGTCTGGTCTTTCTGCCTCAGGCCGATGGGGACGTTGTTGTCGGGGTCGAGGTCGGCCAGCTCTCTCTCCAGCTCCTGGAGCTCCTCTGAGGACAGCGTGGCCAACAGCTCGTCTTCGTCCACCTCCTCGTACTTCTTCAGCTCCCTGCCGTACCCCAAGGTACTCATGGTTCAGTGCTGGTTTCCGGACTCCCCAAAACGCTTTTAAATCTCTAACTTCAACTCTTTTTCTTTGCACTTTTACTCCTCGGATACTTGATTAAATCTTCCTTAAGTTGTTCTCTCTCTCCTGCTTTGCTTCACTGGCTTGTCCTCCATCAGATTCCCTCAGATCAGGGATGCTGTGGGTGTCTGGTGACTCCTTGTTCATCTACTGTGTCCCAGCTGCCAGAGGATCCTGACGGGGAGAAGGGGGAGGGCCGCCATGCCTGTGATGGTCCTGTCTTTTTTTAGGGTGTTGGGTGTTGGTGGTGTGGTGGGGGGGGGGGGGGGGGGGTCAATGAGATAGGCTTACTGCAGGAATGTGAGCCCTCTGAGTGGCCTGCACTGAGAGCTCATCAGCGACTCGTGCCTCGAAAGAAAAGAAGGGAACAAAACTCTGCTGGGAGACATTGGAGATGAAGCACAGCGGCGTTATGTAACGTGTCAGGACACAGAAACACGCCGTGGTTGTGGTGTTGTCGGGGAAACACTTGTTCCCCCCCGAGGATGATGGGATTATGTACAGTGCAGCTCCGGCTGGCAGCGGGGGAGGACTGATGGTGGACGCTGATGTTTACACCAGAACACAACAACATCAAGTCAGGACAGACTGACCTGTAAGACTGTAGAATAAAAACCTGCAACTTTCTCATGGACATTTTCATCTCCAGAGTTTCTCATGTCAAGTTCAAAACTGAATGTCATGTCAAACAAGAAAGATTAACTACAGCGATAAAAGAAACTCTCCCGGTGCCAATCAGATAAAAGCAGTAACTGCTCTGGAGCTTCTAATCATCGTCTTCATCAGCAGTGGCTGGTTTGTTGTGTGGTTGCCAAGACAACCATCAACATGCATCCGTCCCTGAGCGTGTTTAACAAGCTGTATCATGTTACATGTCTCATCCTAAATATGCTGTAAATTTGACCTTTGACCTGGATTACTGCTGATGAGCATCAGTCATCCAGCTGCAGAACAAAGGACCAAAGTGGTGATTGCTGCGTGTTTTAACCACAGACTGTCAATAAAGATGGAAGTAGCCTCCGCTCAGAGGAGCTGCTTTACCGTCGCCATCTTGGCAGTTTCTGATTCCGAACCTAACTCTCGGTTAATCGGAAAATGGATAAAGAGGTGGAGCAGAGACTTTAATACATGCCATTTTGTGGCAAGCATACACTCACCCACCTGTCACTCAAAGCAGCCACGCCCTCAATTATGTGGAACTTTAAGGCAGAGCCAATCAGAAGAGAGGAGGCTCTGAGCCTCTCTTCTGACTGTTGTCTGAGTGATCCAATAAAAATACAGCAGATTTCAGGTAAAAACACTCAGAGAAACCAAATCCTGCAAGGTTTGGATGGTGGGGCCAGGTGGGCGGGGCTTGGTGACTGCTTTGTTGTGACATCACAAAGTTACAGAAGTCCTGACGGCTGGTTTTAAGGCTCAGTTTCTGAATACAGGCTGTGTGCATTTCTCTGTGGACTGAGGCTTTGATACTTTCACAGTATTAATATAGAAGTTAGAGCTGATCTATAATCACACTACACATGGACACAGACCTTTTTACTATATGGGACCTTTAAGATACAAATTTGTACCATTGACCAGCTGCAAACCCTCTCGCCAGTGTTTACCTTTGAGGGAACAGAGAGTCCAAAATGGAGGGAGCTCTCTTATAAGCTGTGTGGTACCATGGACAGTTTATACTGTAATAAACTGTTCCATAAAAGAGACAACTGCACATCTTGTGTAAATAAACTTGAATAAACAGTGTTAGCTTGTTGTCTGGCTTGTTACTCAACCAGCGAGGCCTGCAGTCAGTCAGTACTACACCAAGTTTCCAGCACCTCTTTCTTTGCAACGATGCACAGATGAATCTTGCTGTGTGACTTTCAGAGTCTAAACAGGAGCTTAAGTTGGGAGCAACTTGAAAGCTCAGACCTCCACTATGGAAGCAGGTATTAAAGCCGACAACAAGGGCGTAGATGGTCGTTATCTCTCCGCTCTGGTGCTTTTTATTGGCAGGATTGTATCATGTGTGATGTGCATCGCTGCCCTCTTCTGTTCATCTCTTTATTTAAAGTTACTTTCTACGTATTGTGGGTTATTCCTGATGCCAGCAGCGGTGCTGTCAGCATCTATTTATAAGAACGTGTTCTCATTTTGCAGCTAACTTTATCCGACATGCTGATATGAGCGTGTTCTTCGTGGACTTCATCAGAGAATACCAGCTGCTGCCAGACGTAAATAATAAAGTGATCTGCCATTGTTGGTGCTGCGTGTTGTCATGCAGCTGTTCCTATTAATCTGGGTTACTGCAGGTGAGAACCAGAGAGAGTCCACCTCAGAGACAAACGCTGTGTTTCAGGAGAGCTGAACTTCACCTTGAGTGTGTCTGTGTTGTTTTAAAATTAATCATCCTAAAGATAACACTGCTTGTTAAAGGGCCTTTAATTAACGGCGCTTGCAATTATGATGCGACAGCTGGTGGAGGTGTAGATGTCGAGCACCAGATAGTGATAGTGTCAGTTGAACATATTTATATTTTTATAATAAGGAAACTGAAAGAAGCTGAAGATAAAGTCTGATTCAGTGTCAATGATTTAACAAAAGAGAGAGATGACACCTGAGATGTGTAACGTACTCCTGGTTTTATTGTCTCCCTTTAATCTGTAGGTGCTCTGCTTTGTTTTAACACATTAACACACCTGCTGCGGTTGCGGCCGCCTCAGATCTGACCCGATTTCCAGCTGGATGTGTAAACAGTCTTGGAGGTCGTTCAAAACAATGTGACCTCCCTCTGTTATCAGGTTCGCAGGTGACCTGCCAGAATGCAGAGCCGTGTTGTTGTTGTAGTTATTTCTGCAGGTCAGGAGGTTAAATTTAGAGTCTGTCATCAGGAGGACGCGGGTCACACTTTCTCTGCGTGTTCGCTGTCTCTCTGTGTTGTGTTGTGAAAATGAGCAGCTGCAGTTCCCCCAGCGGCCACTAGATGGGGAGAACAGACTCAACTTCTCATGAGAAAGGCAGCAACTTGATTCAGACTGACATTCCCATATATCGAATGGATTGCCATGAAATGTGGAGCGGACATTCTTGTTCCTCAGAGGATGAATTCCAGTGACTCTGATGATTCTCTGATATTTTTCTCTAGTGCCACCAGCAGGTCAAAGTTTAAACTTATTCAGTGAAATATCTCCACATCTAAAACATGAACAGGCACGACATCTGGTGCTGACGTTCATGGGTCCCACTAAACATATTGTAATTACATAAAACACAGAACAAACATATTTACAACTGTTAGAAATGTGAGAGTAGAAACTTATTCTTAATACTGATAACGTCATAAATTCTCAGACATTAGTGAGGACATGACTTTGGCTTTTATTTTATTTCTAATTTCTCCTGTTTTACTCGTATATTTTCAAAAGAAACTTCCCAGTTTTCTTTATCTTGGTAAATTCAGCATAACAATAATAATAATAATAATACTTCCTGCAGATGTTTCACGTTAAAAGTCTACCAGGAACTGGATGGATTATGCCCTTTAGCCACTGAAAGGCTTTTAATGTGAAACATCTTTGCAGAAAGTGAGTTTTACTGACAGTAAATCAAAAGTGCTCGAAAATAAAATGGCAAAGTAGCGGAGACTGGAATTAATTACTGTTGAGTAGTTCTTCAGACGTGAGCGTTATTTCAATTTCGGCTTTTATTTGAGAATTTACAGTATATACATTTCCTGCTTTGGGTCATGTAATGGTCTGAACTTCACCTGGTCTGGTAGATTTCCTGAGTCACCTGACGCAGTGATGAAGTGACAATTATCAATGACTAACTGCAGATATTTTCTGGTTATTTTGTGCAACAGTCGGGACAATGATAATCTTAGTTAATGCCCCTTTGAAACAATGTTAAACAAAAATCATTTACAGTCATACAGTACGAATCAGGGCTTGTATTTATCAAACTGCTTGGACGTAATTCAATGATGAAAAGTAAAAATTCAAAGATGATTGCGGTGCAGAAACAGAGGCGAACACACTTTCATGTTTTCATGTGACACATTAGCTGAAGCAATAAGTACTAAAATTAATGTTTGAATTAACAAACTAATTAATGAACATTTGACACAGTGTTACTCCACTTTTTTCCCCACATAATTTTTTTTTTCTGTAAATATATTATATTTTTGCTACTTTCACATATTAATAATTAAATACAAAGGATTTCATGCAAATATAATATCTATTTACTTAACATACTTTTTTTTTCTATGACATACAGTATATACTGCATACTAATTGTCATGAGAAAGTGTTTTAGAGGTTAGTACATAAATTATCAACACAACCTAACAACAACATGATGTCCTGACTCCTCGAACGTCACTGCCACTGAAACTTTACGAACAGAAAACAAAATGTCTTTAATACTGTTTTGTTGTAGTTGTTGGAGTGTAGAAATGTGTGTTATTGCTCACACTTTTTCTTAAGTGTATCTTTTAAAAGTTTGATAAATACAGGCCCCGTTACATAAACCACAAAAGTAAAAAAAATCAAAGTTGCTAATGTTTAAGACGCAGTTGATCGGAGGGAACCCGTCCCCTCAGTCCTCCCTGCAGATGATTTTGGAGTACAGGTCGTTGTCTTTGAACAGCAGGTAGTCCTTCAGCCTGTTGGGCAGGTGGACGGACATGAGGCCGCTGCAGCTCAGGTGTTTCCGGATCACCACTCTGCTCAGGTGAGCCAGAGAGCGAGGGTTGCCTGGAACCACAGAGAACAGTGGTTTGTACCAAAGTGACACCAAGCATGTCTCCATGTTATTAACCACAGAGCGAACTCACGTGTGGTCCTGTGGATGTGAGGCCACTCTTTGTGTTTCTCCAGGATCTTGGTCAGTTTGCCACAGAGAGACACCTGACCAACGTACTCCAGGAGGATCGGCACGACTCGGCCCACCAGGTTCACCATCCAGGAGACGCTGACGAAGTCACAAAACTGGACAACAGAGGAGATTCGTGTGACACAGACAGGTAGCTAACACCTTTACGTTGAACTTCCACACTCAAATTACTGTTAAATTATTGTAGCTGTAATGAACTGCAGCCTCTAGCGGTCACCAGCTGGACTTTGGACTTGATTATCATTCATTCATATATTTTCATCATATATCTGCTTATTATTTTAAAATGCAAAATCACAATTTCCCAGATCTGAAAGTGTTTTTACATATC
This sequence comes from Seriola lalandi dorsalis, assembly GCF_002814215.2. NCBI lineage: Eukaryota > Metazoa > Chordata > Actinopteri > Carangiformes > Carangidae > Seriola > Seriola lalandi. The sequence goes on along the minus strand of NW_019525167.1, from coordinate 279,713 downwards.
ATGCTTTGTCTGACGAACAATTCAAAGATATTTAAAAAGACAAAGGAAAGTTGCAAATCCTCGTTTTTAAGAAGCTGGAACCAACAAAATGTTGTTTATTTTTGTTTGATAAATGACTCAAAATACTTGTAGATCTTCTGCCGCCAAAACCAATGTCAAACAACATCCACCAGGCTTAAGAGAAAAAAAATGAAAATCATAGTGAACAATCTGGATCTGTGCCAAAATGTAATCGGTTCGTCGTTGGCCCACGACCCGTCCCCCTCCTTCAATACTTTTTGCGTAATCCTTCTGACAAATCAACAAACAAACCAGGTTTCATGCTGTGAAACTTACTAATTACTTCTTTGGTAAGAAAAGAACTCACAGTGACTTTGTCCTCCTGATGCTGTGAGTATTCAGACTCGCTCAGCTCGTCCCAGTCGTCGTCATGGTCACAACAGAAACACTTTTCGGCATTGTAGCCGTTGTTGAGCAGCAGCCTCATCATCACCTCGTCCTTCAGGCAGTACTGCAGCGCTGTGGGAAACACTGTGTCGTTCACCACCGTGAAGTAACAGTTCACATCTGCTCTGGCCGCCAGCAGCAGCTTCACGATCTCGTAGCGTCCTGACCGAACCGCCACCAGGAGGCAGCACAGCGGGTCCAGGTCGGGTTTGGCTCCCGCCTTCAGCAGTATCTCGGTACAGGTCGCGTCCCCATTGGAGACAGCGAAGTACAGCGGGCTTCTCCTCATGTCTCCGTAGTTGTCAGAGATGTGAGGGGCTAACAGCGCGTTCACGTCGAAGCCTTTCTGCAGCAGGAGCTCCAGGCAGTGAGCGTGGCCCCCGTCAGCAGCTGAGTGGACGGGGCTGTGGCCGGACAGCCTCAGAGCCCGCCGAGTGGTGATCGGGATCAAGATCCTCAACGCTCTGATGGAGAAAAAGATTATTCTAGAAAAAGTGCAAAACATCTGAAACTAATGTACATGAAAACTGGAGAGCCTGAACATTTCACAAAATATTACCTTCCTTGGAGGCGAGGCTATAGATCACTCTCTGAACGGACAGATTCACTCCCAAAGTACTGATAAAAACGATTTGTTTGACTATCAATGGGATTGATAGCAAAATAAAAAAGGTATTGCCCTCCACTTCTGTCTGTCCAACAACACTTTCCAGACAAAAAGTTTCCAGAACTATGGAACCCAGGGATTTAAACTCAGGGACTCACCTGGGATCTGAAATCTGAGGAACCCTAAAGGTTGCTTTGTTCTTCCTGTGGCTTGATGTTTGAGTTGGATGTGTTAAATAAGGAGACTGAAACCTCCAGAACACCACAGTGTGTTAGATGGTTATTTGTTTCTACCTTATTAAGTAACGTTTCAGCAAGTAAAGCCTCGTTGTGTTGTTCATTCCCGAGTTTTTCGGCCCCTCTTCTTCGAACTAGTCCCAAAGCCGACAACAAGCCACCGTGTTAACGGGTGTGTAACGTTGACGTACTCACAGGTAGTGTCCTTCGTACGCCGCTCGGTGGATGGGCAGCTGGGAGCTCAGGTTGTGGATGTTGGGGTTTGCTCCGTGCTGCAGCAGGATGTTGACACAGTCTGGATTCCCTGAACCCGCGGCATCATACAGGACGCTGTCGCCATTCGGCGCCTGAGCGTTTACGTCAGCACCTTCATGTGAAAGCAGAATAATTTGTAAATAAATTGGACCTTTCATCCGTTGCTTAAGTTGCTGTGTTATCTTAAATAAAGTTGGAGAAAGGCTGCAGAAGAAATCTTTCGCTAAATCCGAAAGAAATGACCAACTCAGATGAACCATGAAGGATGTGATGCCAAGATCATGGCACATTCAAGACCTGATGGCCAGAAATGTCCTGATATTAAATCATAATCAATTATTTTGATAAGTGACCTCATGATTTGATCCATTGATAGCATAAAGATAGTGATTAGTGCAGCTTTAAACATAGCTGGTTTAATTAATAGTGTGTTTTCAACCCAGAACAATGGCACAATAAAAGAGATGTGAAATGGAAGGGTTGTGTGGTATTAGTGGTTCACCGTGTTTAATGAGGAGCTCCAGGACTTCAGCGTGGCTATATTCTGCAGCAATGCCCAGAGGAGTCACTCCGTGCTGGTCAGTCTCCAAAACCTGACCTCCGTTCTGCAGCAGGAGCTCCACGACGTGGACGCATCCGGCCCTGGAGGCCTCGTGCATGGCCGTCCACTTCTTCAGGCACACCTGCTCCACCCGAGCTCCTCCAGCTATCAGACAGGAAGCCGTCTGAAGAGATCCGGCTCTGACCGCTGCAGGGAGGACACGAGAGGAGGAGGGACTGACGGTGAGGACGGACAAAACTTGTCTCGGGGCATCGCTACATGTCAGACGGCGTCCTGACCTAAAAGCAGAGGAGACTCGTTCTTGCTGTTGGTGGTGTGAGGAGAAGCTCCGTGGTCCAGCAGCATCTTCACATTTTCCACCAAACTGGCTTTCACTGCTAAAGTCAGGAAGGTCTCACCCTCCAGAGTCTTTTCCTCCAGAGTCAAACGGAAAGACGCTGAAACACAAGTTACACTTTATTTCACTGAATTCAGCTCGAAAATCAACTTCTGCAGCAGCACATACTGACTCATGGGATCATCTGCTAACACCAGCTGTTTAAAGCCTGATGGAAGAAGCTGAACAAACATCATACACTGTATTAACTGTTCTGCATTCATCCTCTCATTTGGAGCATCCTGTTGACTGGAAGACAAAACAGCAAAAACACAAAAATAAGATAAAAACAGAATCATCTTTATTAAAATTGTAAAAATTCCAGATTTAATACTTCAAATATCAAATATTTTCACATTTTTAGTATGAATTGATTGTAATGAATTAAATTAGAATCATTTATGTTATAATTTAAGACATTATCAGTGTTAAAAATGTAATATTTCATACATATATTGTCTTATATCTGTAAAAGTGAAGTGATATAAAAAGATCTTTGTACAGCAGCTTATATATTTAACGAATCTTTAAAAATAAATGTTAATGTAGTGTATATTGGATTTTGATAATTAATTAAAAAAAGCAACAACAAACCGGTAAGAATCTCATTGTGCTGCCATCTAGTTTAATCATGTGAAGTAAAAGTTTGGACCTCTTACCCACCGTACAGCACCGTCTCCAGGACCGAGGCCAGAGGTTGCACCGCCGCCCTGTGCAGAGGATACCGGCCTCGCTCATCCACCGCACTGAAGGCTGCTGGGAAATCACAGAGCTCCTGCAGCGCCAACATGTCGCCTGCAGAGACAGTTTCAGGTCAGGAGTTTATCCTGTTTCTGAAAAGTAGGACCACATTTCCCATCAGCCACGGCGCCTCCTGAACTTTGTGTGTTCAGGGATGAATCCCGTTAACAGAGCACCAGCAGCAGTTTGATTTAAAGTCACCAGTGAAGATCAGCACCTTCTTCCTGTTTTGTGCCCAAACTTGGACTCAGATATGTTTGTGTTGTGTAAGTGTCTCCGCCGGTCTCATTACCTGAGCACAGAGAAGCATCATCTCTCACAAAGTGACAGATATTAATGAATATCTTTGAATATCTTTGCAGTTGTGATGTAAAAAAAAACAACTGTATGTGACCTTCACCTCGTTCAATGGCGTCCACAAGCTTCAGAGCTTCACTCCTAAACATACAAACGAGAAGATGAAGGTACATTTTTAGAAAAAACGCATCATGTGATCAAGGTTTTGAGGATGTGGACGGTGACGCTGGTTCATGCTCGTACCTCCCTGATCCCGACAGGTGTTCCCTCTGACACGACTCCTGAATGATCATCTGAACGTCGCAGTCCAGGAGCTCGTCTTCATCCAGGTCGTCGGCTGCATCCATCCCTCTGACGTCACACAGGTGCAGTCACACAAAGCCACGACTTCAGTTCAGCAACAGCACAAGTCATAACATTAACTTCTGCTAAAAATAACCCTGATCTTTATACTCAAACTAAAAGAAATAATCTGTTACCTGCTAAATTAACAGTTAAGAGACATGTTTGTCTGTAGATGCAAAGGTTCTGTGTTGATCTTGGTTCCACTGTTATAAAGTTTTACTTAAGTAAAAGTACAAAATGTTATATGTTATAATGAAAATGTTACTTGAGTAAAAATAGTATAGTCAGGAAAATCTACTTAAAGTACTAAAAGGTTCCCAACGCAGACAAGTGTCCTCTTTGACTATTATAATATTATATATTAAATCATTAGATTGTTATTACTCATGTGTTAATGTGGAAGCAGCATTTTAATGTTGCAGCTTTATTGAAAGTAATTTTAACTACTCTATATTGGACTACAACTAATGATATTAATGTTTTCATTATGGATATCTTAATAAAACGAGATCAATCTATTTTCACTATAAATCCATCCATAAGTAACACGATGACAGAATCTGAAACTATTTTACATGAATTTCCCTGAGAGGATAGATAAAGTCTGTCAATCTGTTTTGTTCATGGGTTTCAAACACTCTGTAATAAAACATCTGAAAGCAAAACTCCTATCAGACGGGGTCCGTGGTCTAATCTGTGTCGGTTTAGGGGAACGTCCTTGACTTGAAGTTTGAGAACCTCTGGTTTTATCTATAGCTAAGTTTAGTAACTGCAGCTTTTATCCAGGTGTAGTTGGGTGGAAGTATTAAGTATTTCCCTCTGAAATGTTGTGAAGAAATAGAATAGAAAGTAGCAGAAAATGGAAAATGCTCAAGTAAAGTACAAATACCTCAGACTTGTACTTCAGTGCTGCAGTGAACGAATTCTCCACCACTGACTGTTGGGAACGTTAACATTTAGGAATGAAGTGGGTCAGCAGCTGTCAGAGTAAACCGAGAGGCCGACACTAAAACCACCTCCTTTCTCTTTCCTGAGCTCAAACTTTTTTCTTTTTTTGTTTTGTTATCAGCTCTACTTTCAGGACACTTTGACCCCTGACCTCGTTACTGTCGATCAGATATAACACGGGCAGCAGCTACACAGTCTTTGACTTTTAACATCACTCTGTTGAGGAGAATCTGAAAAATACACCTGTAACGTTATAAAGCCTAAATTTCATTTTTCTCACCTGGTAAATGTTGAATTCGCAGGACGAAGCAGCAGCAGCAGCAGCTCAGTGTTTGTGTCGTGGCTCAGCTGCCCCCCCCCCCC
>NW_019525167.1:260833-274516 GCF_002814215.2 Seriola lalandi dorsalis | reverse complement strand
CACACACACACACACACACTCCCCCTCTCAGGGCCCACCCCTACTTACACACAAACACACACACACTCCACCATGCTATTTATAGGTGTCACCTGTTCCCGTGTATTTAACATGCAGGCCGCTCCACTGCACCTAATGGAGTGTAAAGTCACTCTGCACATTCTCCAGCGCTAATGACAAACAATAATGAGCCGGCCGCTCGTATGAATATTTATCACGTCATTAAGATTCATCAGACGAAAACACGGAGATCCGGCCACGTGCTGTCAGACGACAAATCGATGATGAACCTGCTGAAGAAGAGAGTGAAGTGACTGGTGGCAGATTTACAGCTCTGACCTTTGACCTCTTCATTAGCATTTTGAGGGGTTTTTGAGAGCGTTGAACATGCGCCTCAAAATGAAGGGAATAAGTACATCACTGGTGGGAAATAACTTCACAGGACAGGTGACTGAAGCTTCACATTTAATGCAGTTATTGCAGATGAGTCGTCAGATCACACGAGCGTTGAACCTCCATTGACATGAGATGCATCAGGTGAACAATACTCAACAATCAATAAGGCGATCAGCACTGAAACTAAAAAGATTTACATTCATACATATGGAGAGGAAAACTAAAGTTTTCCAGGCCGATTGGACGACCAAACTTTTAAAACGCAACACAAATGTAAAGTTATTTCATAACACAGTCTGTCCCTGTAGTTTTTAGCAACAGTTGCTCAAACATGATGAAATAGTACATTCGTCTGGGACTATTTTTAGCGGCGGATTAATCCACATTTGGTGCTTTAGTGCGTGTTCATGGTGATGAAGAAACATGTCGCCTGTTACAACAGTTCGGCTCAATGACGTGTTTTTGATAGTTTTTATGAAGAGTGGAGCTCTGCGGCTCAGAGTTGGTTTTGTCTTGTAATATGTAAAATGGTGATTTTAGAGCTTCTTGCATTAAATGTTGATATTTCAAAAACAATTGCAAGTGGAATTGGAATCGTTTTAATTGCTGTTAAATTAAGAATCGATTCAGAATCAATGAATATGGAGGAAAAAACTGTAAAGTACACTTGACATGCAGTAGATGGGTTGAAATGTTATTTAAAAAAAAGCACCTATTATGTATCTAATATTTACATTTTCTGTAAAAACACAATCTATTATAAATTGTACTTTAAAAATATTGATATGTTTAATAGAAATAGAGATTGCAAAGATTTTAAAATAGTTACATTCCTTAAAAACACGCAGGACTCTTCACATGATGCGTTCAGGGTCCCGGTTGTAGAGGTCGAGCTCCTGGTACAGTATGAAGTTCTTCAGTCTGGGAGGGAACACGTGCGAGTTCATGATTTCATGGTTGTTGAGTCTCTTCAAGGTCAAACGGCTCCTGATGTTCAGCCTGCAGAGGTGCCTGAGGGAGCGAGGGCTGCCTGGAGATCAAGGTTCAGAAAAATCATTATTACTTTATTAATTCATGCACGAGTGAGAGGATGAAACAGAATAACAGGGAGTAGAACATCACGACTTTGTGCAGAGACAAGGCTAAATCACTGCTTGAAGTAGTTCTGCTTGTTTTTATAAAAGTGTGACGATTTAAACTCACTGAGGATTTCACATATATCGGGCCACTCTTTCTGTTTCTCTAGGATCAGTCTGAGTTTGGAGCAGATGTGGATGTGGTTGACGTAGTCCAGCAGAATCTGGACCACGCTCCCGGACAGATGCTTGAGGCAGCAGAGACTCATGAACTCGCAGAACTGAGAAGAGACGAACATTCAGAAGGTTATTTATTTATTCTTCTGTCAATGTGTATAAGAGCAGACTCATGAAATGTAACTTTTTCCACCTTACTCCACGATAAAAACATATTTTCCAGCATGCAGCTGTATCTACAGGCGAGACGGGGCTCCCACTTGTGGTCTCTGCTGCTAAAGGGAAATTTAACCCCTTGTTTTTTGTATTTAGTTGCTTTCTCTGCTGAGACGTTCATCTTGAATGATTTTAAAAAGTTCATCTTGCTGTTTAATGCAGTTTAAAATAGAATTAACATTAAAAGGATGAAAACAATGTAAATATTAGCAAAAACTTAAATTATGATGGAATTGAACATTTTGGTTATAGTCCTTCAGATTTCAGTCCTGGTTGATCATTGAACATTGATATCTTTATAGTAAGCTAAGCTAAGCTAACCAGCTGTTTGTTAGTTTTGCTAACGCTACATAGCCAGCGTTAGCGTTAACAGCTTTTTACTCACCAGTCTTGGCAAGAGTCTCAGCCATTGTGTTGCGTTTACTTGACAAGAGGTTATAACACGACCTCTGAGCAGCACTACTTCCTCAGGGCAGACTCGATGCTACAATGACTCGGTATCGGAAAGTGACGAGACTGTCTGACCGTGCGGGGACTAGCTGGCTAGCATGCTAACTTCAGTAGAAAAAAAGAAGGGGTAGAAATAGAAGCAAAACAAGAGGGTTGCTTTCCACCTCTGGAGACAGCTCTTGGTGAGTAACGGAATAAAGTTTGATGCTGAACTCACTACATTTCTTCTAGCGTGGTAAGTAAACAGCTGTTACCGCTAATGTTTGCTAGGTAGCGAAAGCAAAACATACAAACAGCTCAGAGGGATGTTAATCTTCTCATCTAACACTGTGCCAGAAAGCAAGCAAGTGTATTTCCCAAAATATCAAACTACTGATTTAAAAAAAAAAATGAAAACACTCACTGGGATTTTTCCGTCCACATCATCCGTAGCATCGAAAGCTTTGTCATGGTGACAGTGGAAGCAGCTCTCCACCTCGTAGCCGTTGTTGAGCAGCAGCCTCATCATCACCTCGTCCTTCAGGCAGTACTGCAGCGCTGTGGGAAACACCGTGTCGCTCACCACTGTGAAGTAACAGTTCACATCTGCTCTGGCCGCCAGCAGCAGCTTCACTATCTCATAACGCCCGGACCGGACCGCCACCAGGAGGCAGAGCAGCGGGTCCAGGTTTGTTTTCGCTCCGGCCTCCAGCAGTATTTTGGTGCAGACCTCGTCCCCGTTGGAGACAGCGAAGTACAAGGCGCTCCTCCTCATGTCCCGGTAGTTTTCAGAGTTTCTGGTGTTCATGCAGGAGTTGACGTCGAAGCCGCAGGCGAGCAGCAGCTGCAGGCAGCAGCTCTGACCTCCCTCCGCTGCAGAGTGCACTGGGCTCTGACCTGCCTCCTTAATGGCCTTCCTATCGGTCAGAGGTATCAGCATCTTCAAAGCACTGTGGGAAAGGAAAACAAAGAGTGAGTCAGGCAGTAATCATCAACGTTTGCAGATTGACTCACACAGATGATTTAAATCTGTACTAGCTTTTTGGGGTACATTCGGTTTTGGTGAATTTTGACATGTGTACCTGCCTTATTGACCAATAGCAAGCTGTCTTCACGGTGCTGACCTATGACAGAACTGAAAGTCCAAAATGGAGGAAGCTATCGTATCGGCTTTGTATCACCATCCATTTTACTCTATTTTACCTCATATTATGGATTGGATAAAAAGAATTAAGGGGACATAACAAACTGGTGCTAGCATACTCCTGGCTTGCTAGCATGTTAGCCGTTAGCCCTGCAAGCAGTCACTATGCCACGAAGCATCTAGCATTGCCAATATCATGGAGATCTGCAGATGAATTTTGCTTTATAACTTTTGGGTGTGACTAATGCTTTAAGCCGAACTGGCGTCCCCCTACAGGCCACATTGTTCATTACAGCCCGTGGTGTGGCTGTTTGACTGAAGGAGCTCACTCATAGTGTCCGGCGTACGCGGCCTTGTGGATGGGCAGGTGTCCGGTGATGCTGGGGAGGTTGGGGTTGGCTCCATTGTTCAGCAGCAGTTTAATACAGTCAGTGTTTCCTGATCCGGCCGCATCCAGCAGGACGCTTTCCCCGTTACAGGCCTGAGAGTTCACTCTGCTACCTGAGCAGGGAAGAGAGAGGAGATTGGACATTTGCACAGCGAACAATGGAGACAGTTCTGTAGAAGGGAAGTTTATAAAGATTTGACAAATCCCTCACAGTGTCCCAACTAGTCCCAACTAGTACAAAGACCTTTGCCATTGAGTTCCACTTTCATGACTTAAAAGTTAGTCAGTTCAAACTGTCTTCAGACTGACCACAGTTCAGCAAAATCTCAGCGATGTGGAAGTGTCCATGCTCTGCCGCCACGGCGAGTGGCGTCACTCCCGTCACGTCCTTCTGGTTTATCCGGCCACCGTTCCTGAGCAGGAGCATCAGGATATCCACGCTGCCGACTTTGGCCACCTCGTGCATGGCCGTCCACCTCTTCCGGCACACCTGCTCCACCCAGGCGCCGTGAGCCACCAGAGCAGACGTCATCTCGTAAGAGCCGGCCCTCACCGCTGCAAGGCGAGGAGGTTTGTTTTAATCAGCAGTGATTTTACGGAGGCTGTGATAAACAACCAAGAGGAATGTTTAGCTTTTCTACTCAAGGCGGGAAATGTAAAGTCTGTCCTGTTCGCACTTATCAATATTTTCATTTAAAATCAATCAAGCGACTGTGTAGGCTACATGAAAGGTCTTACTCAAAGTGACGAACGTCCAGACAATTATCTTCAACTTCTAGCTCATAGTTTAGTTGCTCATAGTGTTTTGGAAAGTTTTGGAAAGTCCTCAGTCTAAATTAATCTGGTCTAAATTAATCTGGTAATTTTCCAACTTGACCCCATTGCGCTCTTGAGGAAGGTAACAACAGTTTTTACTCTGGTGCCCCACTCAGGAAAACCTTTACATATTCACCCCACTAGTGGTAAAGATGTCTCTGCACGTTTCATCCATGCAACACTTTTGTTTTCTGTACTGTAACGACCTTCAGTGGCTCATGGGACCATTAGTCTTGTCTCTGCGGTATTACCCAGCAGCAGCGGCGACTCGTTCTTGCTGTTGGTGTTGTGAGGCGAGGCTCCGTGCACCAGCAGGCTCTTCACGTTCTCCACCAGTCCGGCTTTAACAGCCAGTGTCAGCGGTGTCTCTCCCCCCACGGCCGTCCTCTCCTCCAGGCTGAGCCCCTGAGCCGCCACTAACACAAACACAGCACACACACACACACACACACAGAGGAAGGGGGTCAACGTGTTCATTGCTGGAGTTCACACAGGGCCGACAGCTGTGCTGACCCGGCAGGTGAGGCAGGAAGCTGCGGCGGACACCTCGCTGCTGGCTGACCTCCAGGATAAATGAGTGAGCAGCGACATCACAGGTTATTTTAGATCAAGAGGACTGTTGACATCAGATTTCAGGAGGAGGGCAGCGAGTATTCTGCGGATTAATATTATTTCAGGCAGCCATTATTTTGATGATGCCACCGGTCCTGTCGTGTCAACCCGTTTTACTTGTCATCATTACTTCTTTATTGGTGTCACCTCCACTGGGTAAAGGTAGGAGGAGGTTATATTTTCACTGTCTGACTGTTGCTGTGCCACTTAGCATCTGACCAACATAGCTTTGGTTTAGCGTCAGGATATACTCGATCAGAACTAGTTCATACTACCTGTTGTCTGACCACGTCAACAATCAGCTGCGGCTCAACAGGTAGAGCAGGTTCAGTCCCACGCGCCACATGTCAAAGTGTCCTTGACCAAGACGCTGAACCCCAAGCGGAGAGGCTTGTGTTTCTTTGTCCTTTGTAAGGTAGGAAAGCACTGTATATAAGTGCAGTTCATTTACCATGAAAAGTGTTCATGAAGCCAGCTGCGACAGAGTAAAGGGAGACACGTTATCGTTTAAAAATCAGGATAATGGTGCAGTTTTTCCAGACACTCTCCCCAGGAAGACATCCATTGTGTTGCAATCACTTGTTCACATGAAAAGTGACAGAAATGATTGTTCTGAGAATGAAAAAAAAAAAGAAGAGCTTGAGAGGAGGAGAAGTTAATATCCTGGCCGCTGTGCAATTCAAAGCTTATCAATCACAGAGTAAAGTGGATTTGAATGAACGTTTACGAAAGTTGCAGAAATTGCCGACTGTGTGTGTGTGTGTGTGTGTGTGTGTGTGTGTGTGTGTGTGTTCAACCCTCTGACAGGCAGAAAACTTATATTGTACTTGATCTGTGAGCTCGGCCTCACACAGATGACTCAGGAACGCCGCACATTAATTCTGTACGTTAAACCTGCACGAATCAATTTTCGGATCAAATATTTGCATGTGACGTAAAAGGCAGCTGTGAACCACTGTGGAGTCTCATCAGCTGGTTCAGCCTCTTTAGGCTCCTGGTTTAGGTTTTACAGCACATTTACTGTCTGCTTCAGTGTCAGTGTTTCCATCAGCAACTTCGTTCACTCGTTCTGCTGCCCCCTGCTGGTTGCTTCCTTTAAAACATACTGCAGCATTATTGTTCTGTTAAATATTAAATTTGTAGTAAGAACTGTTCATTAAATAAGTCTGTATTTTTGTTTTGGTTCATTGACTTATAGCCTCAGGTGAGTGAACAGTCTGCAGGTGTCTCCACTGCTTGACGAACTGACCTCATGACCTCCTTCACCACTGGACTTGTGCTGCTGCATTAATTAAAGCACTGTTGCCATGAACTGAGGATAATCAGTAACCCTCCATCTACAATCAAAAGAACTGAGGCAGGTGTAGCACATTTTAAACATATTTGCACGTTATTATATTTGTTCGACACTTATGATGATGTCACCTTCATGAGATCAGACACAGAGAGTATTTGTTTAGAAATTAATCAAATCTGAGCTCATGTACTTACATCTCAGGACAGTCTCCAGAACCTCCAGGACCGGCTGCGATGCAGCTCGATGGAGGGGAAGCCAGCCGCGACTGTCCGACTCCCCGAAGGCGAAGGTGTGACACAGCATCTCCCTGAGCACCAACACTTCACCTGGTTACCACGGGAACAAGACAACAACAGCCCAGGTGTTTTTTGTTTTTTTTTTAGGAAAGACAAGGAGAAAGAAACAGACACAAAGCAGGACTCACTGGAGCTGAGACGTGCTGGATTGTGTTCTTTACTTTTTTCTATCAACAGTCTCCCCCTTTCCCTCCTCCCATAACACATCTTTGTTCTGGCTCTGTTTATTTATCTCCCTCTCTCTGTCAGGCTGCCAGCCTCCTGATGCTTGGCAGTCCTCGCCTACAGCTGCTGACCGTGTGACTTTGGCTGCCGGCCTCAGAGGAGAGCCAACACACCAAAGTAAAGAGTGATGGTGAAGGTATTTCCAGCGTGATGTCTGGCCTACCTTGCTCGATGGCGGCCAGGACTCTCAGGTTTTCATCCGTCACTGCTGCTAAACTAACATCCAGGAGCAGAGAAAACAGAGGACAGTCAACTGGCTTTTAATATTTGTGGGGTTTATTTTGAGGAAGATGGAGTTTGGATGTGGCTTCCATACCTGGCTGCAGATTTTAGGAAGGCATCCTGGCAGGAGTCTTGAATACTCAGCTGGATGATATAGTCATTGAGCTCCTCTTCACCATATTCTTCATAAGTGTTCATCACTTTGCAGGAAAGTAAATGATTCCAGTTAGTTCATAAACAGCTCGATGACAGTCCGTATTTCCAAAATTCAAGACTTTAATTTTGAATTTCAAAGACCAAACCGGTGGTCATGCATTTCTGAGCACATTAACGAGAAATCATCTACTCTTAAAGTTACATTAATTCATTTTCAGCCACTTGGGGGCAGCAGACAACACAACTTGTGTTAGCTAACATGTTAGCTTACAGCAGCAGAAACAGAATTGTATTCTGTTTAGGTCTCCACCCACTAACTCTTGAAAACATCTCACTCATTAGCTGCAAAATGTTCCACTTTCATTTTTGTCTTTCGTCTAAAATTAAGATTACCAGATTCAAACAAGCAGACTCTGCCATATATGTCACATTAACACCACATTAAGTTTACTGTTTATATTAAATGACAGTGTAATATCAATTACTTACTAAACTATTCACTAGAACTGAAAACAGCATCATTCTGACATAATTGATGAAAATGGAGACTGTGTTGAACTTGTCCACTTCCAATTCATGAATTCCAATTAAATCCTAGTGTAGCCCAGAGAGTATAGTCACAGCGCAGCAGGTCAGCTGAGTGTGTAAATATGTGAAATTTGTCCACAGTCAAGCCGATAGGTCAAGAATACAGTTTGAAGTTATTAATAACTAATGAATGAACCTTTTCTTGGCTTTTAACTTTGCAGGAAACTCTGTTTTTCCAGTAATTAATAGCAAATTCCACAGAAACTAATCAGGTAATTGTTCCAGAATTACAGACTCTTAAGATAAAGCATTACCTAGTAAAAGTAATGGATGTTTGATTCACTAAAAACACACCAAGAAAACATCAATTACATGCCAGTGCAAAATAAATGAATAAAAAACACAGAATGATGAATGACAACAAAACAAACATTAGATTGCAGACCATGTTGTGTATGTTATTATGTCCACCGTTTGCAGACAGAAAAAAATGCACAAATCCTGGAAAACAAATTCACTTCAGCAGACCCCCCCCCCCGCCACAGAAATCCTGATCTGGCCAGCATCCAGCCAGATCTTTTATCTAATAAATCAAATACCTGAATGTCTTTGCAGATAAACCCAAAAATTCTCACCTGTGAGGTATGTTAGCAGCACTCGCTGATGGGTTCAAACTTTGCTAACAGCTCAGAGAGTTTTTATATTTAGGTGTGTCCTCTTTTCAGATGCCTGGCAGTCCTGGCTGCTGAGACACAGCGAGGGGGCGTGTTGGACGACACCTGGCCTGCTGCTCTTAAATATAGCCATGTTACGTGTGCTATTGTGTGAGCTAAGCCAGGTCTTTGGCGTGTTTGGCGGGAATCTCGCATTCAAGATCCCATAAGCATCTGGGGCTTAGGCTGTGGACCCATGCAGCCAACGAGGTCACCGTCCATTGGTTCGTGGAAAGCAAAATCAATCGGGTCTATTTTTTCCTCCACTGCTGCTTTGTCTGAGAAATACGAGATGATGGTCCCATAAAATGCTGCAGGAAAACTGGGCAACCAGGTGACAGCAGGGGTCTCTGCCAGGCTCTAAATCTTCTTTTATGAGGAAACAGTTTTGTAATTGTTTCCTGGGACGATTTTTTTTAATGCTGTGGTCTTGTTTTCTGTTATTAGACTTATTGACTTTCAAAGACTTTCATCTGCTTGGTTTAAATTGTTTTTGACTTTGCTCTTGCCTGGTTATGTGTCTGTAATGCAATAGCATTGAAGGTATATATTATTATTCTGCATACTTATTTGTCTTATTCCTCTTCCATATCGAAATCTCATTGCGTAACTGGTCCCGCATGTTTTGTAACCTACCATATTGCATCAGATCCTTTTCCATTTTACTGTAAAACCACATGCACAACAACCACATAATCTTTAGACTCAATCAAGTAAGAATCATATGAGACCAGAGGGACCAAATCCCAAGTTAAAAATAGGACAAAAGAGTCCTGATGTGTTAACCAGTCAGCTCCCACTGTGTATGTAAGTGTCTAAATGTGATCCTGAAAAACTGCTAACATGACAAGCAGGCCACTGCTAAATGAACACCTGTGTGTGACAGGTTTACACTGGGGCCCGGTCCTCCTGCTCTGCTGCTGGTTGTGTGATCCCTGAGGATCCAGCAGATGTCCAGCAGCAGATTAGTTGAGCTTTACAGGGGCCGCCATGTCGTCTCCTCTGGCTCCCCGACTGAAATAGCAGCGTACAGCTCAACGTAAAGCTCCTATACGTCAACATCCACAAAGAGAGGCTGTGAAACGACTAAAATAAGACCGGTTCTCATTCTTGACACAGCCATCTTTTAAAGTTCTTCCATTTATCCTAACTTAAAAGGTGTATTTGTTCAAGTTGATTGTGGTAATGGAGAGAATTTTTCAAAATTTACATATTTTTTCGAGCAAAAGTTCCCCCTTTTTTGTAACTGTTCCTCCATTACTTACATTCAAATCTTATTATGAGGGGATTTTTCCAATGACTGGTATGGACAGGAAGAATGGGTAGAGAAGGGGGAACCTGTTTTGATGTAAATACAATATGGGCTCCTGATTATTTTAAGATACAGTACACTTAGAAAATTGATAAAACAACTATAATACCATCCATATTATCAAAAGTTCAGAGGGTTCCAATCAACAAAAAAAGTCCTAAAAGAAATTTCTAATAGGCTGTTGTTGCATTTACCCAAAGATAACTGCACAAATTCTCTTTTTAATAACTGCTGTATATCTTCAGTGATGTTTAATTAATTGGACAAGTCCTGTTGGGAATGATAGTGGAGCTAAATTAGAGCCCAACATGGCGACGGCCCTCATGAAGCCTGGAATGAAAACATTGCTCATAATTAGTACAATAACTATTAGTTCGACGGACTGTTTCTCTTATATACACCATATGTATATATCTATGTATTGTACAATATTATTTCATTTATTATCATTCATTAAGAGCCCTGACTGTAATACTGTAATTCTGTAAATAAACAACCAATTCAACTGATTATGAGAGTGACGTTGTGGTTGCCGTAGCAACGTGTAAACTCTGCCGTTGCATGGAAACCAAGATAACGTTCGGAGCACAGTGTTAGCTGCCTTGAGCTAACTCAAAATTCCGCTAAATAAGTTAAATAAAACAGGAACGGGATTAAAGAAGAAGTTTAAACGACTGACGGTGGATCTGTTCCTCACCGTGTCACCGCCGTTCACGGTGACTTCGCGGTCTGGCAGGTTTAAAGCGCCTGTGTTCAGTTTCAGCTCAGGGGGAAAGCTAACAATTTAGCATTAGTCGGTTAGGCAGTTAAAACTGTCATGTCTGAGCAGAGAGAAGAAGAAGAGCAGGAGCTGACAGAAGAGGGGGAGGATGACACGGCAACAAACTCACAACCAGGTGAGCCGGGAAATGATGGAGAAGAGGTGCAGGCTGATGGGTCGACCCCAGGTGAGTCCGCTTTAAGCCCAGGTAAGGAAGGGTGAGAGACTAGACTGTCCAATGTGACCTCAGGTTAAGTCAGGCTACTGGAAGCCCTGACAATGTTTAATATTAAATCCTTAAGTGTAAATAATAATGAATACATGCTTTTTAATTCAAATTTGAATTAAAAAAACTGGAAGAAAATAAAAATTTATAAGAAACTCTTGCTTTAAAGAATGAGATGAGTTCAAAACAGTGAAGTGCAGCTTCCTCAACATTAATTACAGCTGCAGGCATCCTATAATGCATTTACTAAGAAATCAAAATGGCTACCTAAGTCAGGTTTGACAGGTGCACTTTTATTGACATTCATTGTCATTCCTTCATCTTTATGGACTGTGCAGATTTGCTGGAGGAGGTGGAAGAAGCTAAAACTCAGGCTGATCTGCCTGATGACACCGAGCAGCTTGAAGAGTCTCAGACAGCAGAAAATGTGGTGAACTCAATAGAAACTGGTGAGAAAATCTCAAAGATCCTCAACGTAATGTATTATTATTAAGACAGTGTGATGAAAATATGAGTTATGGATGGTTAAATTTGGTTTTCTCTGTCAGAAAACAGTTTGAGAGAAAATCGGCTGATATTCATAGTTGTTTGTCAAGTGTTGTAGCGCAGTAATTTTTTTTTTTTTTTATCACAATTCATATGTGTTTATGTCCTACTCTTGTCTGGACTGTACAGATGTGCTGAGGAAGGTGGAAGAAGCTGAAACTCAGGCTGATCTCCCCGATTATACGAAGCAGCTCAATGAAAATGTTGGAAACTCGACAGCTACAGGTGAGTGTCTGATTAAATGCTTTTATAAAAACATGAACTGGACCCTTAAATAAATATTCAGTGTCTGATATTGCTCATCAACAATATTTTCGATTGAACATCTTGTATTTCATATGGTTGGTTTTGATTTTACTGTACAATTTATGTGTAAATATGAACTTTAAATTAAAAACATACCATAACATATTCAACTAACTGTGCTCATTGTACTGTTTATTGATTTTGATATGGGCTCCAGAAATAGCTGTTGCTGCCAAGGTAACAAGTAACAGGGAGCCAAATAACAGTAAAATATAATCTATGTGAAGAAAATAACTAAAATCAAAGGAAAACAAAAGAATATGTTACTTATACAGTGACAATAACAAGATATTATGCATAAAAACCGAGGGATGATACAAGAAAAAATGCAGTAAGATGTCTCTGTAGTGGTTATAAACACTCATCATCGCACTGGTCCTGATGGGATTCATTCAGTTTATCTTCCAAATTAAATTCTGTTGATTTCTATATGATAGCAGTTCCGTTGTACATTGATCACTCAGTTTCATGTTAATTCCGGTTTGATATAAAAAAGGAGGCTCAGTATAAACATGCTAAAACAACAGAATAAAGATCATACTCAAGTAACCTGGCAAATATCTGTGGATGAAGCGAAGGCAGTGAAGTACCTGACATGTGTTTGTGCAGTTTCTAGGTAACCTGCCACAGGATCTATACACCATGAAGATCAATACCTTGTTAACACGTGGATGAACACAGTGCAGATCTATATGGAAAAACTCAGGCATTGTCTGAGAGTTTCAGTCGAAGTTTAATGAAAAATGAAAAAAGCACTGATTATAAAACTTTCACAATGCGACAAAAATCACATTAGTCATAAAAAGTAATTAAAAAACAGGATGTGATTAAATCCCATGATGTAAAGAAATGACAGATTTCAGAGGTAAGCCTACAGACTGTGACTGGATGTCTCTGTGATTGCAGTGAAGGTGGTGCTGGTGCCGGAGGGTCATGTTATGACGGTGGCGTTCGCCATCGGTCTCAGCATTCAGGAGCTGAAGTTTCACCTCGCCGCGGAGCTCAGAGTTCCTGCGGAGGTGCTGCAGATCTCTCTGGACGGTACGTCTGTTCCTCCACCAGCAAACACTGAGACATGTTTTTTTCCTGGCGGGTTTGAAGTGTTGAGAGAGTGATGACTAAATCGTGGTAACCATAAAACCCCAGCTTGACACTTGTGAGTCAAAACAAACGTAACCACAGACATTTAAGTAGAATATTAAATTTTGGTGTTGCCACCAAGACTCATGTTCCCAAACTTGTTTCTCTCATGCTCTCGCCTTGGAAGATGTGAATATCTAAAGTCACTGTCAGCTACCTGTTTTCCTGATGTGTAAATTGATTGAATTTTTTCAGCTGGTAACTATATCTTGGAAACTACTAAAGGAGCCAAATTCACCAGTTTTTCAGTTCTCATTTGTCCAAATCCCGACTAATATTCTACTTTATATGCCATTTTGGACACACATTATCACACCACTTGGTTGTTTTTTTCTTCACATTTCTTCACACAACTTCACATTTTCCTCTGAGGGTATTCACAGACTCACCAAAATCAGCTTCTCAGGGCTTCACTTTCTTTTGAAAAGTAATTTTGGGTTTTATTTTCACTGGGAAAAATTGCATTTTACTATATTTCCTTCACTGGTTCCACTTGCACTGTAAAACTCAACATCCAAATGTGACTAATTACCAGCATGTGGACTGTGACGTCTTTGAATGACTGTTGGATGTGTTGTTGTCTTTCAGGCAGGGTGGTGGAGGAGAAGCAGAGCCTGATGGAGCTTGGCGTCCGGCCTCACAGCTCCACCCGGCTGGAGATGAGCTCCATCGACCCGACTGCCCACCCACTCCGCCCCCTCC
>NW_019525167.1:260012-260783 GCF_002814215.2 Seriola lalandi dorsalis | reverse complement strand
AAACATTTTTATTTACAGCAGAAGATGAGATAATTGTTCCAGCTCAAACATATGCGGTGAACCTTTAAAAGCAATACAGAGGGAAAGGAACATATGTTAATAAAGATGAAAGAAAAGCATCATAAATCTGAATAAATATAATTTCATAATGATTTATTTGCTGTTGTGGCACGGCGTGAAATCCTGGGAATCTCAGATGGAGTGTGAAATGTTCCCAGAAGGTAATCGTTTTAAAATCACAGGAAATCCTTCGGCCTTAATCAGAAAGGAGTGGGGTTTTTTTCTGGTTGTAGTGAAGTCTAATATGATCCACGTCGTTAAAGGAATCAATTAATCATTTCCCCTGAAGTGCCTCCGTCAAACCGAACAGGAAAATAAAAATAAAAACGGCACCAATGAAAAACAAGAAAATCTATCTATAATGATGATGGCAGCCTGTGCAGTTTTCATTAATCAGCTGTGACAGCTCAGATGTCTCTGACCGTTGGCTTTGTTGCTGTGCAGTAGTTGCCTGGCTGGAGCTGAAGCATTTGAAAAGTACATGTCTGTAAATTGTGTTTTTACTTCTGTAAATGTGAGTTTCAGTGTTTCTCAGCCGACAAGACAAACAGGACTCTCTGGGATTGGGTTGCACCAACTGTTCTCAAATCCATCTGTTCGCTCATCCGGGGGAAAGGGAGGCAACATAAAAAAAACATGATGTTGTTGGTCAAACAAAGTTAGGTGGTTAGAAAAGGTGTGTACACAAACATGAAAGGCAAGCTGAGAGTG
>NW_019525167.1:257767-259962 GCF_002814215.2 Seriola lalandi dorsalis | reverse complement strand
GCCCCCTCCGTCCCCCAGAGCACGACGACATGCCGGACGTCATCACTGTCCGAGTCCAAACAGGTGAGAACACCCCGCCCACTGCACTGTCCCTTACATACTGAGTGTGTATTATGAATTATTGCCATTTCTTTTAATATTCAAATTAGGTTCTTAAACATTAAATTTAGATAGGTTTAGAAGAGCTATTCATTTTTTATTTGAAGACACATTAATAAACTAACAATAAAAACATTTAAAATAAAGAGATCATTTAAAATCACTTGTTTATTCAATGGTTGAATAAAAAATCAGGAAGTAGAATTATTGATTGCCAAATTTATTGATGTATTTACTGTAATGTTTTTAATGTAATGTGTTATTGAAATGCAAATGTATTTAATCAATTTATATGAATTGAATGTACAAATTATTATTAAACACTGTAAAAAGACTCTATAGTTACAACCAAAATGAGAAAAAAAACAGAAAAATAAAACTGAGTATAAACAAAATAAATTTTGTTGGAAATTAGGAATATAAGTTTAATAAGTTAAATTTTCAAATATTATATTGTGTTATTTTATTTTATAGAATAGAACAAAGCACAGATACTCTAGATAAAGTTATATATTTTTGAAAATCTAATCACTTTATGTTGAATTTTTGGACACGGAATGACAGAAACATTATTTACAGCCAACAAAATGATGACAAACTTCACACTTTGAATAAATTATATGTCAGAAACACATTTTTAATAACCATCTCTCTGGCTTCCAGATGACGGAGTGTTCCAGGAGGTGGTGGTGGAGATCGAGCGCCCCCGCCAGCAGAAGGCCTTCAGGGGCGGCTACAGACACCGGCTGACGGGGGTGGAGTACCACCACGCTGCCGTCCAGACCTGGCCCAAGAGGAGACCTGACAGAGGAGTGGTCGTCGTCAGCCGTGACACGCAGGTATAGAACGCAGCTTCAGAGGGGAAAAAAAAATCACACCAACAGATTAATGATCGAAAGTAAGATCCTCTCACATCAGCCGAAGAGACCAGAGCTGCAGTTTGAAGCTGGATGTGTTAAAGGTCACTCATTACTGCAAAACAGAGACAGAACATGACACTTTTGTGCAAATTAAAGGATTTAATTACAGAGAGAGAGGAGGAGTGTGAATGAGACACAAGACGAATGGTCTCAGAAACACCTCTCTGCTCAGCCTCGGGTTACACTGATTTGTTTGATTCCGACTCTGCTTTAAGAATTTGAACAATATTCAAACCATTCTGCACCGTTAACCCTGTTAATTCAAATCAACATGAAAGTATTTCACATCACTCCTGAGATCATTTTCCAAATGCACTAACCGAGCGGTCATCAGGTCTCCATACTTTTCCCATCAAAAAAAATCCTGGGATATCTTGTAGATTTTAAAAACAGATGTATGAACAATCGTATGGTCAATGTTAGTCAAACAGGTTCTGTTAAAAGTTCAATTTCTTTGAGGTAGAAGAAAACACAATAGTCTGGACGTCTGCATTTCTTATAAAGTGAAAATGTGAAACCTTTGTTCATTTGATATGAAATTTAATTATAACATTTTTCAGCTGCTCTTTTAGTGAGAAATGTCCCCGTGCTGATTTTGTGTTTGTTGCCCACGAGTCACAGCATCATTAAGTTAATTAATTATTCAAATCTGCCTGACCTGGCGACAGGCGTCCTCATGAGTCATGAGCTCCATCAGAGCTGTCAAACATTTTTATTTACAGCAGAAGATGAGATAATTGTTCCAGCTCAAACATATGCGGTGAACCTTTAAAAGCAATACAGAGGGAAAGGAACATATGTTAATAAAGATGAAAGAAAAGCATCATAAATCTGAATAAATATAATTTCATAATGATTTATTTGCTGTTGTGGCACGGCGTGAAATCCTGGGAATCTCAGATGGAGTGTGAAATGTTCCCAGAAGGTAATCGTTTTAAAATCACAGGAAATCCTTCGGCCTTAATCAGAAAGGAGTGGGGTTTTTTTCTGGTTGTAGTGAAGTCTAATATGATCCACGTCGTTAAAGGAATCAATTAATCATTTCCCCTGAAGTGCCTCCGTCAAACCGAACAGGAAAATAAAAATAAAAACGGCACCAATGAAAAACAAGAAAATCTATCTATAATGATGATGGCAGCCTGTGCAGTTTTCATTAATCAGCTGTGACAGCTCAGA
>NW_019525167.1:257089-257717 GCF_002814215.2 Seriola lalandi dorsalis | reverse complement strand
TACAGTAGCCTGCAAACAGAGAGCTAAAACATGTCCATGGTTAATAAATACATTAAAAAATATATTTTAAAAATTAAATGACATTCTTTATATATTTAAATAACCCATTAAGGCAATACATAATATAATGAAATATTTTTTACAAAAAGTATCGAAAAGTATCGAAATACATATTGGTATCGGTATCGAAACAGAAATTTGGTATCGTGACAACCCTAGGTGTGGGTATGTAAATTTGTGGAAAGTAATGGGTTCAGGTGGGTGACGTGTGGATGATCAGTGCGTAGATTCGGATGACATCACAGCTGATCTGTGCATCACGTTTCGTCACAGATTTTCCACCGTGCAGCTGTGAAATGTGCAGATACAAACGCACAGATTTCTGTTCTCTCTTTCAGAGTCATTATACTTGAGCAGAGCAGTGGAGCGTGAGCCGCATGTTTTGGGCTCTTGTGCATCAGCTCAGTGTGATTCTGTTTATGTATGTATTTATTTATCGTCGTTCACAGGAAGCTTCTCCATCACGTTGAGTGTAGAGCTGGAGCTCCAGCAGGGCCGCAGCTATTGTTTTAATCGATTTTTCACTTTAATGTTCAGTTATCAGCAGCCATCTATCAGCCCCCCCCCC
>NW_019525167.1:256464-257039 GCF_002814215.2 Seriola lalandi dorsalis | reverse complement strand
CTCAATTTTTGTATTTTAATAATTTCATCTTTCATGGGATGAGGGAGGTCCAATCATCCCTATCTGTATGGTCAGTGGAATCGTGGATGTATTACTGTGCAATTCAGTTGTAATTTACAGATGAATGGATGAGACTAGTGAATTGATATGTGAATGAACATGTAAAACATAAAAATCACAATAAAAACAGAATTGAAAAAAAAAAAAAGAAAAGTACATGTCTGTAAATTGTGTTTTTACTTCTGTAAATGTGAGTTTCAGTGTTTCTCAGCCGACAAGACAAACAGGACTCTCTGGGATTGGGTTGCACCAACTGTTCTCAAATCCATCTGTTCGCTCATCCGGGGGAAAGGGAGGCAACATAAAAAAACAGGATGTTGTTGGTCAAACAAAGTTAGGTGGTTAGAAAAGGTGTGTACACAAACATGAAAGGCAAGCTGAGAGTGAAGCAGGGCTGGTGGCCGCTGAATTCAAACAGTTTTGAGGCGAGCTGAAGATGAACAATGACGGGATTTCCAAGCTTTTCCAGCCTCGGTACCAGGAAGCATCCACGTGATTGGAGGGCCGGACCGGGT